>NW_018408809.1:142538-181095 GCF_002113885.1 Mizuhopecten yessoensis | reverse complement strand
TCTTGGTTTGTTCTAGTTTGTCTCGTCTAACTTTGTCTCCTCTATCTTTTCCCTTCTTGGTTTGCTCTAGTTTGTCTCGTCTAAAGTTGTCTCCTCTATCTTTTCCCGTCTTGGTTTGTTCTAGTTTGTCTCGTCTACAGTTGTCTTCTCTATCTTTCCCTTCTTGGTTTGTTCTAGTTTGTCTCGTCTAACTTTGTCTGCTCTATCTGTTCCCGTCTTGGTTTGTTCTGGTTTGTCTCGTCTAACTTTGTCTCCTCTATCTTTTCCCGTCTTGGGTTGTGCTAGTTTGTCTCGTCTAACTTTGTCTGCTCTATCTTTCCCGTCTTGGTTTGTTCTAGTTTGTCTCGTCTATCTTTGTCTGCTCTATCTGTTCCCGTCTTGGTTTGTTCTGGTTTGTCTCGTCTAACTTTGTCTTCTCTATCTTTCCCGTCTAAAGTTGTCTTCTCTATCTCTCCCGTCTTGGTTTGTTCTAGTTTGTCTCGTCTAAATGTGTCTCCTCTATAATCTTTTCCCGTCTTGTTCCTACGTTGTCTCGGTAAAGATTGTGTTCTCCTTATTTGTAACCTGTTGCAAAAATAACGATTCAAATATTGGAAAGCATCGAAAGTAAGAAATATAAACGAAGCATATTCCTGGTAAGTTACTACAAAGTAAATGTGTTCATTTCAAGAATAGTTATTCTTTTTGGAGTCTCCTTGCTACAGTGGATTTTTGTGCCATTCTTTAAAATACGTATTAAATATCATACCTACGTCCTTTCCGCTTTATTAAAATCTTTGAAAGGGAAATAATTAATTACACGAAAGGACGGCAGAGTAACCCGCTAATGGAAGATTTTCGTCCTTTTTCGAAACAAATATCGTCCTTTCGTCCTATCATTCTTTGAGCAGTTTGTTTCGTCTTGTTTTTTATTCAAAGTCAACACTCTTGAAACAAAGCAACAAATGTTGGCATGTATATCTGTATCTTTAGATAACGAAGAATTAACAAGCGACGGGTGAGTAATTTGCATCATTTTGTGATCGGGTTTCCCCGAGTTCTACAGTGTATATACAACAGAGGTGTACAAAACAACCTCTTTTCTAGTTCAATTTATAGCTATTGGAGGAAGTGACAAAGCGAAAATGTTCGACAAAAATACAAAACTAATAAAAATGTTTCTTTCATTTACCCGTGAACAGACCTGGCACGTGAGTTGTCGCACTTCTTCCACATGTTGTTACAAAATCCGAAATTGTAATAAAATACAAAAGGACGAAACAGCTTTTAGTAAATGTTTTAATACCGTTTTATGGCCGACCACACGGACACAGTCGATATGGTCCAGTATTTTACTAGATTTTACCTGGATACAGGTGTGACCAGGTGCGCGTCATTTAGCGTGTAAGGTCTGTGAGGAGCACAGGTGTGTCTCTGACTCCCTCCCCTTCGTAAAGCAGAGTCGATACCTCCCCAGTCATTATCACACTCCGCCGCGCTATGCCTGCTCCGTGTAACATCATTTCTGGTCCCATAAATCCTGAAATTGATTCCAAAGGGTAACACGTGTCATTCGGCACTTTATTACCCCCCTTTACAACATATAGGAGCGTCTGAAAACAGGAACCCGATCTAAACCCCTTCCTGTGACGTAACTTTTCAAGTTTTTCGGATTTCTCACCAAAATGAGGCAGCGGTGTTGGAGTCGTTTAGACCGTAAAATCCTTTATTCCCACCTATTAACACAGGGACGTGAATTAGAGCCTTGAAACATTCGAGTTAGTTCCAGCTTTGATATACACAGAGTAATTTCTTGGTTTTGTAATAATGATACTTCCTAAAACCGCAATGTCGTGACTTCCTGTCTGCCGAAGGTGATTGACCGTACAAACTTTATCTAAAGACATATTAGAATAGATACCATCTACCATCTACACTTTTGTATGAAGTACCTTGACACTGTTTCGATTAATACTTGAATAATGTTATGAATTATGTTTGAGAAATTTGTCCTAAACCTCATTTGTATATCTCAGAATCATATCTTCACAAGAATTCTAACGGTGCCATTTTTCTACTGCAAATATTGATGTTAGATAATTTTTCAACCTTTTCCGTTGCAACAGTCCTTTTCTATTTTTGAAAATAGAATGCAGGGACATTTTGTACTAGATCGGTGCCCGTTCGATATAATGGGCTATAAGGTTGTAACAGGATCACTGTTCATCTTCATTTACATTGATATCACTAAAATTGGTCAACTATGAATCGACGTTATTGTAAAATGTTGCCAAATTGACTTGGTTTAACTGAAGACATGTCTCTGTTTCAAGCCAGACAAGAATAATGTTAAACATAAAGAAAAATAAAAGTACGATTCTCTCATGTATTAAATCTTTACTCAGAAAGAGTTGATTATTTTTAAACTCTCTATATTATTTTCATAATACGAACAATGTGTGTTAGAGTAATATTTATAACTAAACAGTGCTCGGATTGAGAAGTAAAGAGTAATATTTATAACTTAACAGTGCTCGGATTGAGAAGTAAAAATATAGGAAATATATATGCAATGCACATCATTTTTTAAAGAATCGTGTTATGGTCGACTTTTATATCATCTGTTCAGGAAAAATACCACATTTATAATGACAAAAAAAATCATCATAAATATTTTCTTCTATATCCCCTTAAATCGTTTACTTCATCAGCAATGTCCGTTTAATATATTTCTTGTTAAAATTAAAAAGGACTTATTTTGGAGTGTTCTTAAATTTCCAACAGAAGTAAAACCCATTAATGTTTGAACTCCTACAATTGAACCCTAAATCCCTGTCATTACAAAGCAATGTGAACGACAATATTTGTGAGTTTGTTGTTTATACTTCGTAAAAAATATTATTTTAGTAGTGTTATATCACAAAGTCTGGGTTGTATACGAGACTGAACTATTCAAAATCTAAAAAATAAATGATGATTTTATTTTCCTTTTTTTAAAAAAAGTTGTTAGTGTTCGGACCAACTCTTCATAATAAAATTAATAATTTACAACATTTATATAGCGCCCTATATAATTTGTAGAATGACTCTAAAAAGCTTTACAACATATGGTAATAGTATTAGTTATAATTGTGAAACAAAAACAACGGCTTACAATCACTTTTATACATTTAAGCAAGCAGAAGTCATCACAATGTGCACAGAAATGAACAAATAACGGGTGGTATTTACACGACGTCTTTGCAAAGAGCCTAAAATACAGACGTAAAGAGATGTAATATTATGTTTAGCTGACAAACTTGTACTATTAAATGTAATATCGTGTTCAGCGGACATATTAGTTCTATTAATGTAATAATATGTAGTTGATACGAGAACTATTAAATGTTATATTATGTTTAGCTGACAAACTTGTACTGCTAAATGTAATATTTTGTTCAGCGGACATATCAGGTCTATTAATGTAATAATATGTAGCTGATAAACGAGAACTATTAAATGTAAAATGATGTTTAGCTGACAAACTTGTACTACTAAATGTAATATTTTGTTCAGCGGACATATTAGTTCTAATAATGTAATAATATGTAGCTGATAAACGAGTACTATTAAAAGTAAAATGATGTTAAGCGGACAAACTAGAACTATTAATATAATATCATGTTAAGAGGACAAATAAATTCAATAATGTAACATTATGTTTAGCTGACAAATCAGTACTATTAATGTGATATTATGTTAAGCGGATTAACTTGTACTATTTATGTAATATTATGTTAAGCGGACTAACTAGTACTATTAATGTAATATTAATGTAATATTAAGTTAAGCAGACAAACCAGTACTATTAATGTGATATTAAGTTAAGCAGACAAGCGATAAATATTAATGTAATATAGAAGCTAGTAAATTAAAATAACATTTATGTTGAGCTGACAAACTTGTGTTATTTAAGATAATATAATGTTTACTGCTGGTAGACTTTTAATATTAAATGTGATATTATTTTCTGTACTGAAACTTGTACTGTTTGTGTATTTGATTATGTTTAGCTGAAAAAAACTTGCATCAGATAATGTAATATTACATATAATACAAAGAAATACTTCGACAGTTTGAACCGTTTATATAGACGATTCCTCTATCCAGTCAGACGCTGATCCGCTCTCCTCTCTGGTGTTGATTGCTAAGAGGATCCTCGGTCCTTGTTTACCCGTAGACTGCTGATCTCCTTCTAACTGACTCAATGATCCTCGGTCCTTGTTTACCCGTAGACTGCTGATCTCCTCCTAACTGACTCAATGATCCCGGTTCTTTTCTCCAGTTCGATGATGACCACCGTGTATTTTCTTTGCAATTTTTGTTGATTTTTTCGTTTCTTTTGATCTCTTACGTTACACGTTAAATATTATTTATGTCAACAGTCAAACTCAGCAATTAATAATAAATCCACATGTTTTTGTGAGGGGAGGGGATAAAATATATATCTAACTACACTATTGTGTTAAATCACGGAATTAGATTAGATTAAAATTAGATGTTATCTAAGTCCGTGGTTAGATGTAACGGACATATTTTTTCCTATGTCTCACGAGATTGCCCTATACGTGGTTCCCCCACTGTTATTCTATCTGACCTCTGTGTACATTCTGTGGTCAGGCCTTTTGTGTGGTCAATTGTACCTGTAAGTGGCCAGTGCTGTTTATTGATACACCTGTAACACTTGTGTAGGCTGGTCAATTTTGGTCACGTCTCACCTGTAGAGATCCTGTGGATATACACTCGACGATCCCTGTGGTTTCAGATTTCACGCGCGGTTAGGGTCCTTCTTACGATCAGGGGTCGTATATCTTACTGTGTCCCCACCCCTGTGATCCGCCTAACATCACTCGCCGGGAAGCGTACACCCCCTGCCTCACCTCCTCCCTCAAATCACTCATCTATCCGCAACCCCTCAACACGGTCCCTTCTCTCCAACACCATTCGTCTGCAATAAATTATTAGTCCATATAAAAATCAAATATGAACATGTCCCTGTGTTCTCGGGATCTTTCGTTACTGATCATCAATCATATCGTGTTTTATTATAGGATCTATCGGTCTTACACTTGTTACACAAGACTGTGGGTGTTCTGTTCCATAGCCCCCTCCATTCTCCCCCCCCCCCCTTTCCTCTCTCCTCGGCTCCATTCTTTCCTCCCTCATCAACTGTATCTGAAAAATACAAACGAGAAATGGATAAACATGAGAGCAACCGTATCTTTATTATAAAGCTCATTGTGTATTTATTTATGTGTTTTATTCAAATTAAAAAAATAAAAAATGTCTTATTATCATCTTATTATCATAGACTCTCCTTCAATTGCAGAGAAGTATGACATATAGCGTCATGACATTATTGTTTATTTATATATTGTAATTATGTATATAATAGGCATTTGATTATTTTCATTATAAACGGTAAGAACAAAGAAGCAGATCTCCGTCATATTGGTGAACTTGACTCACACAGTTCAAATGATTGCAGTCTTTTTATCTTTTCTTTTCCTTTTTTGCTAACGAACAAAATTTTGTAAACGAATAATCTCAATGACTTTTCAGCGGCATTAGTCTATGTATCTCAGGACATTTTTTAGATTTTAGTGAAAACGGAAAATCTTGACAACAAAATAATTACTCAATTGGATCTTTTTCATTGAAAAGCTTGACTTTCCCACAGTTTATCAACATGAATGTGTTGTTTCGGTAATGTAGATAACTGACACAAGATAAACAAACGTCCCGTACTTAGCCGCTGACGATTTATCGACAAACGATTTCTCACCAAACTGTCATCCCGGAACCCGTCCCTCACGAGGCACCAGATTCGTCCCCTCACAAATGTCACTCGTGTCACTACGGGGACGGGTAGAATAGAGTTGTCACCCTCCCGAAAACTTGTCTTCAAGAAAGCCGATAATCCCCCAGATCATGTTTGTTACACGATTAGAGAAAGGGTGTTAGTTGTTTTAACCCCTCCCCAACAGGTATGGCGGTGTTCCCAACCCTTAGGTAGGTCCTCATCTCCGTAACTCATGCCATATGTGCCAACTTTCAACTCAGAGAAGAAGTAAAACAACAATACCAACTGTTTTAGTAAGCAAACGTTAAATTCTACAACAGATTTCTCTAGTTACTGTTTTCTTAGCAATAAATAAACAAATGTGTCTGTCTTAAACGAACGCAAACCTTCAAACGTGCTGCTAATTTTGTTTAGACAATGCCAATTAGCACAAAATGACAATCATTGTCCATATCCTAGACTTATAATTGACTAACAATATCTTAATCTATCGCACCTGGACAGGTAATACAACGTCTTAATAGCCTTATGGTGTGTGTTTTACACAAATAAAAAAAACATATGCATATATATTTTCAATTTACAAAAAACAATACGTGGTAAGTAAAATTGAGTTAATCATTTCAATTTTATTCAGTCAATTTTCGTAAAAGCGGGACAATTTATACGCAAAATAGAAGTTTCGTGTAAAATCAAATATCTAGAGAAATATAATATTTAGTATTATAATAAAATTAAAAACAAAATTCGTAATTATTAAATCTTCAAAGTGTAAAACAAAAAGTTTACATGATAATGAATAAAAGAATTGGAATGATGTGAAAAGAGACTGATGGGGGGCGGTGACGTGACCGTACATGCTGACGTCAGAAAAGCAAGTACGTGTAAAATCACTGTAATGATCAATTAACACAGTGTACTAAATGAAGCTGGAGTGCTGACCCGTAATTACAATGTTTCACAATAAACAGCCGTCCATGATACACAATCCTCCGTCAGGCGACATTGATGTATCGATATAGCTGATGTAACTTATATTTATATAATTCCACGTGTGGCATTCTTAACATTGTCAAAATTTTAAAATTGTATCGGAAAATAGCAGTGGAAATGCGTTGTAAATAAGAATGTTTGTGGGAGTCTATTGTCTGTGAATAGGTTCAGGTAAAACAAATACCTGTACTGGGTTTTATTTACACCAGTCAGGTATGTCAATTCACCTTCTCCTCATCGATTTGTTAGTTATGGTTAAAATTCGGAAAATGTCAATTAATTACTTACATATTTTACGAGATCGATACAAGATAGGTCCTTCCTTATGCAATAACACACAGCAGTGACCGTTTGAGAGATTCAGTGAAAACATGTTAAACAGACACAAAATGATGTCCCAAAATTAAAACACAAACATTCGGTAATAGGAGAACGTTTGTTATATTGTGTTAAATTTATCCTAAAACTAAAAATATTCACTTATGATAAGATGTAAATAACCCTATAAGGTAACTTTTGTATATGTTATATGTAGACTGTGCTTTCTGTAGTATTTGTCAGCACTGTGGGGTCAATGAAAACCAGAGAATTGTAAATATGTAGTGCCACCGACTCGGCGTAGCATTCTATCATTACGTTATTGGTGATGGAATTTCGGGAATGACCAAAACTACTGACTGGTCAATTTGACCATTCCCCTTATTGATCTATAAACTTCAACAAATAAAGAACTTGAACTTGATAAACTATTGGCAGAATTCTGAAAATGTGAATTGATTACACATTACTCACAGGCTGACCAGTATACTGACCGCCTCTGTATCAATATAGGGGTAAACATCGCGGTATCTGATGATACAGGCCTGCTACGTTCTACAGGCGATAACGAGGTAGGTATCGGTCAAACATGGACCCAGACAATCTCAAAATTTAATTATACATTTCATAACATACTTCGGAGCAAGTATAAATAAAGGTTACACATCTACTTATTTACTCTTAATTATACTTGTTGTCTAAGTTTAAAATAAAATTTAAAATAGACAATATATATATTAATACATATGTTTGTATTGTCTGTCGTCTCTCGATAAGCGATATTTAGGAAATCACTCTACAAAGTCCTGTTGCATAGAAAATGTTGTTCAAACGTAAGTTTGACAGAGATCATATTTACCTGAGATGACAATTTATTATCACGACATGCTTCAAATTATATACCACATTGACGATTAATTAATCTACACATTTGACTAATTGGTATAAATGTACATGTTACATTTGTTTACTTGTCTAATAAACATTATACTTTAAAACACTAGAATGAGCGCTACATGGAATCTCAAAGGACACAAGTATGACAAGGAAGCACCAGTGACAATGACAATGACAAAGTTTTTATTCTCCCAAACTGGTTATAGTGTAGAGAATTTACACATATATATATAGAACAATTTACATATAAATCATGGTGTTCATGGACAGTGTTAATTCGCTCAATTATGTGCTTAAGGAATTTTATAAGTGAAATTAATTCTTCATTAGTTACATAATTAAAAAATGTATTGAACTTGAAAGTACTAGGACTTTCAAAATATTATCTCGACATAAATTTTCTTCTGTTTTGCAGTATCCGGTGATCATTACAATTAAACAAATAATGATGTTCGTCTCCAATTTCATCCAGGTCGCAAAGAATACATTTTCTATCTTCTCTTGGATTGTTATTCCATCTATCATTCAATCGGAAATTAAGCATAACAAATTCTAAATTAAACAATAAACATTTTGCTAGTCCTGGAGGGAGATCTAGCAGACTGGTACATCTTAAGCGGGCCTGCTTGTTTTATCTGTTAGAGGCTCTATGTGTGTAATGCCCTGTCACCGTTCCGAGTAGTTTCATGTGTTTAATTTAGGTTTTTAAACTAATGGTTTATTTAATTGATAATTCTTTAATTGTAATATATAAAAAGTTAGTTGCTGTGTTAAATGTCTGCTATCATCCCAATCTCCCACTGTATCGGAAACTGAAAAACAAACTACTGATTGATATATCTTATACATGTTTTATAACAAGATTTATTCATGATCATGAGTCTTAAACAGATTAGATTGTATAAGAATTTGCAAGAATGGGAAAGTTATCTTTTTTATGCTTTTATTTTTATTAATTCCTCGCCATATATGCGACAAGCAATTGATTATTTTATATTTTCTCTGACGATTGTAGAAATATCTTTATTACCTAGTGGAGCTTTAATTAATAAATATCCTCCTTTATAGTGAATAAAGTCAGAAGAAACCCTCTAACAACTACATGATGCTAGTATACGCCTCTCTACGTTGTAAAATTTCAGTTAACATGAATATAAATGTCAATGTCTTGGCCTTTTTATTCGGGAAAATGCATGTTTTTTTTCTGTAAAATCCATGTACATAATACATATTCTAATAAAATTATTTATAGTTATAACTGTATGAAATTTTGTTTACATGAGTTTTCCTCCGATAAAATAAAATAATAATACGTATCTTACATGTTTGTAATTAAGGGATTATTGACCGGACTTGTATTGTATTGTTTAATTGTTTTATTGTCTAAATAGTCCTATTGACTTAGTGGTGTCTGTACATTCTCTGCTTTGGTTAGTCACACAAACCTAGCGTAACAATCATAATTATTCAAATGAACAAACATTATATTATCTATATTTGCCAATTCGGCTTTTAAAACTCTATTTTTGTAATTACTTGATTCCTATGTATTTATGTGCATTGAGAAAGGTCTAAATGGCAGTGTAAATTTGTATGACTTATACTGCCAAATCGATTATTTTCTAATTGTTAGTATTGATATACGAATGTAGCACTTCGCCTATAACATGAGTCATGAATATTCAATTACTGGATTATATTTCACTGTGACCCCGCCTACTTCTCGTCGAAGACGAATGTGCCAGCTATAGCTCCGCCCATTTTTAATCCTCCGGATATACGATTGGTCAGCGGTAATCGACGGTATCGGCAAGATCAAAGGATCACATGATTGAAATCTACCTAGAGTGTTAGTTTGTAAACATGTGTAAGTCATTCATTGAAACACTTTACAGATTGGGTCGAAACGCTTCCAACACAACCTCTTTTACACTGAGCCCAATTCTCGACAAAGTTGACAAATATTCCACAAATGTTAGATTCGGCAACAACTTGCGACTTCAAACTGGAGACTAAGAATCTTGGAGATTCTGGTTTTGCGGAATTAGAAAACTGTTGTGAAATGAAATCAACACACCTGAATGTATCTCACCTGCTCAATGCAGTGGACAGTGAAATGACAGTGGGCAGCGAGAAGGGAGACCCTACGGAAAGACAGTTACATGTCAAACTCGAGGACAAGGAGCTATGGGGAAAATTCAAGGAGTTCACCAACGAAATGATCGTCACCAAAAACGGAAGGTAAGTCGATTTTTCTAAATTAATCTTACCTGTAAAACTCCCGTCACGCTTGGCTGTATGAAAGCATCAAGGTTTGAGCGAGAAGTTACAATGTCGCCGTTAAAATAGTTAGACAATTTTTAATATAACATTTTATTGTAAGAAACGTTTGAAGGGACTCCACATAGCTGTACGATGTTTGGGCCCCATGTGTAGACGACATAAATGTATAAAGGTATAGAGGGTCGCAAAGTTAAAAGACATCAGATTTGAATGAAGAAACCCTACGTGTGTGTTGACTCAATAAATTGACCGTTCTTAAAGAGATCGAATATAATATACTTTCGGTACCATCAAAAATTAGATTCCATTCAGAAAATATAACGATTGAACTTAAATCAGGAGTGGGTTGTATTACTTTCTGTTTGAACGATAACTTGAATTTTACAAATATTATTTTATAAAGTGCTTGAACCAAACAATATTCCGTAGTGCGAGGGGGATTAGTTCTCAGTTTGTATTAAATCGAAAAAGAATTTCATTTAAATTATATAATATATCACATTGTTAACATTCCAAAAGGAAGTGTACTAGAATCTTATTTTAAAACGGACCTTTTCAAAGTACAGATATACAGCTTTATAGTTTAGTATTCTACCCTCACACCAGAATCTTTGGTAATACCTTTGTTCAAGGTCGAAGTCGGTAGTAGCACTTGACATAATAGATGCTAATGCAGTGCAGTTTTTTCTTGCTGAGTTCTGGAGTTTTGTTCAAAAATAAAATCTGATTTAAATCTAATTAATATACTTCATCCCCGGCTTTCCTTGTGTGTGTTAAAACCAGCGGGATACAGTTCACTAGCTTGTCAACTTCAAAATTATCAAATGCATCAAAGTATTTATAATGTATCAATTTCTTTCGAAGGGAACATATTTTTGTTGTGTTTTTTTAGTCGGGAATCTTAATTATTTATGAGTCCGTTTTTTTTCTTTTTTTGTGAGGAAACATACTTTGTTTTATAAGATTCTTTGTGTTGAGACAAAGTTAATTAACGAGTTTAAAACAAACAGAAGAAATGTATTCATTAATCTCTTTTTGTCCACTGCAAAAGTGCTCAAATATTCTTGTAATGTAAGTTAAAATGAACCTGAAATTTCAAGTCTATAATGCAGCAAGGTCTTTTTTAATTTAAATATTTTTCTTTTACAAAGTTGCTCAAGCAGAAAAAATAGAAATGACAACATTTATTTGAACATGTTTAACATGTGGATAGGCTAACAGAACGAAGTGCATTTCACAAGGTTTTCATCTCCGATACCATTTAGGTAAAAATGTTCTTTGAATAAATTGTTATTAGTTTTATTGAATGTGAACGGTCTGGACAGTTATTTCTTGCCTGAATACCGAGATAATACAGTTTTACTCTCATAACAACTTATGATACATAAACGGCGTCTGATAAACACGGATTTCCACTAGTAATACACTTACTAGTCCGACAAGGCGGTCGCCTGCGGACAACACACGAACGCTGTGTCACTTATGAATATGTATTTTTTAAAAATCGCATAGATTCTTTGAAACGTAAACAAGTGCTGACATCCTAAGTGCCTATTTTAGTGCATTTGGACATTATGATGAACTGATTATAACGGAACAGAAAAATCAGGAACTGTAATTGAATTTATCTGTAGTTATTTGGTTGTCTATGGTTTATAATTACAATGACAAACTCTCAAATAAATATTTTTTAAATATAATTACAGAATATGCATATTCAAACCAAATCAACCCATTTATGTCGGTACCTATACGTATGACATAATGATATCTGTTTGTACATATATGTATGTGTTTGTTCATTTATGTATATATGCACGTGTATGACATATTATTTACATTCGATTTAAAATTAGATTTAAATTGTAAAATTAAAATTAAAATTTCCAGTTTCACAACTATTTATATAGTCTTTGTATTACAAATCTGAAACAAATATTACAATCGAAATAATCCCATTCCCTGTTTGACGAGGTTGATTCCTTTCAGATTGATAGATTCAATAACCAACATAACAACTAGTGTCGACTAATATTCAAGTATATCGCCTCCACCATCATATCTTCCCCGACAGCCAGTCAAGTAAACACACATCGGAGCTAGAATTTTAAGTTTTATTCGGATTTCAGATTTTATTTCCAACACTCAGACACATGAAAATGTGTAACATGAGGTACATGTACATGAATTCATATATTAAATTATGACAGGATGGAACTTTAGAATAGTATGCATATTTATAAGGAACAATATCTAGGGTTGATCTGTTAAATATTCATATGTAGAATTCAACCAGTTTTATTCAGAAAGAGATAGTATATTAATAGTACGTATTAGCCCTCTCTATACATAAATACAAATATATCCTGTAGGTAATTTCCTTTGAATCCATTGTTATAAGTTATACGAACCCATTGTTGGATTGAATGTGAACGGTATGGACACTTATATCTAAATATATACATATGCGTGCAATATTGTAAATACAAGTATGAATAAATCAAATGTATGAAGCAGTCAGTTTACATAAATAATATTAAGACTAACTATATAATTGAAAATTAATTTGTACCGACTATATACTGTATACATAGGAAAGAGTGCCAACAAGTACTCTTTTTATTTCTATTTATGAGTAATAAATAGTTCTGCACTCACCAGAATTTACACAAAACTTGATACCACCGACTAGCAAGCTAAATACATTATACTTACATAATTTATCTATATGATATTTTATTTATAATTATAGTACTTGTTAAGATTTCAGAGCCAGCATGAACAACAAATTGTGTACGAATTGTAATCTATCTCAAATCACATGGTAATGCAGGAGAGAGGAAGGAATTTATGATCTGATTTTGATGAGATTTGAAGAACTGTAGCTCAAAACTTACATCAAGCAGTAGTGATTAATGTTATAGAAATATTTGAAATATATTACGGCACAAAATATTGTAAAAGATATATGGAAATATTCTAGCAATGCTGATGTACCAGTGGCGGATCCAGAGTTTTTTTGGGGGATTCAAGAACCCACCTACCCTGAGAATTTTCAACATTTACTTCAATTTTTCCCCACATGGACCTACNCTAAACTTGAGATATTTTCATCATCAATGGAGAAAAAAAATCGGCATTAAAGGCTTAGTTGTAAACTGTTAAACAATAACATTATGCTTCACAAGAGTCCACTATAGCTTCCCGTGGAGAAGCTCATAGGCTTCCTTACCCAGTCCATGTAGTGTGCATTGCATTTGGTAATACACTAAACTGAATATATATCTATGTGTTTTAAGAAGAAATCAATCTGTTACAGAACATGGTCTAACCTAATTTTTAAATGTGTGTATTCAGAATGAAATAAAGTTTACAACAACAAAAATTGAAACTAATTTATCAAAAACGTGACCACCTTGTTATAATGCTGATAAATTAAAGTGATTGTGCTATTTGTACTATTTATGTTTTCTCTTTCTGTACGTGTGGACGTTTTGCCACTTTTAGGATTTTCTCCTGAGCCTTTATTTAGCGACAGTGGAGGCTAGTGTATTCTTCCAAAGTTGACATATTATAATGCAATGCCTTATATAGATAATTGTCAGTGGGACTTACTCATGTCGTCTTCACCGCCGATTCAATTTCTTGATTTTTTATAATGATGGGGCATTACTATTGCCTAATTCTAAAGCATTTTGTTAGTATTCTATTATAGATTAGATAACTCGATTTTCATAATTTCATAATAATTTCCAAATTAATCTCTTCACACGTACTGTAGCCCCATGTAAGTAGCCAGCTTTTAAATAAAACGTTAAACGTTAAAAATAAAATGTGATTGTATAAGAAATATTTCATTATTTATGGGTCCTGTTTGTTATTTTCAAAAATATTAGCATATTTTCCTATAGCAGAAAACCAAATCGCTGAGATTAATAAGGTAACTATTCGTATAGATGTTATTTTCATGAAGAATCTCTCGGCTGCATTTTACTACTAGCTTATCTCCCCCTAGAGTTTAGAACCTATAATCAGACATCAAAGTGATACAAATATTTGAGTTATTTTTTTTCTTAATAATTCAATATTCTAGAGACGGGGGCCAGTCTAAGATGTTATACAGGATCATTAGCTGTCCCTGGTATACACTCATGATTCGTGTGCTTAGCGGAATAATAATTGCATGTTTCAAATATCTTATCTTCCATGGAAATATTTTCATGAACTATTTTTTTCATAATTTGAACAAATCAGGAGACATATAAAATGGTTGAGTATACCAAACAATGTACAGCATTCCAAGACACCTATGTTTTGTAACATTCCAAGACAGCTTGTCTTTAAACTATTTTAATTTAACTTATTTACCATTTATAAGAGAATTCTAAATTGACAGCGAGTAACTTACCTTGGTTGTTAAATATTATGATATATATTTAAGAATGATGCCTCACTTAAATTGTTAAATATCATATTATATATTGAAGAATAATATCTCACTTAAATTGTTAAGTATTATAATATATATTTGAGAATGATAATTTAGATTTATTTCCAATGCATAACATGTCCTTAAGATCGATTTTACAAATGTAACAGACCCTTACGAGTAATATCAATGTGTATGTGCCGGCGAGAGTAAGTGTTATACCAGGTAGCTGTCAAGTGGCCGAGGTTTATAAACGGGGTAGTGCTCCCTAACACCCCTCCAATCAATAACACCCATATCATAACACCGCCTTATCAAAATCTATAATTGATATTTAACGCTCGGAGACCACGAGATCAGCCGTGTGATCATCAGAAAAAGTCGGAGAATAGTGTGATAATTGAAAAAGGAGGTGTGATGTATAATGAATACAGATTTAAAATTTAAGTCTCGTTTTCGTTATAATGGAATGTGTAAGTGATTACTTAATATAAATATAATGTTCAATTACACGGTCAAAAGAGCAGCTTTTCACAAAAACAACATTTTCATTTGGAAAAGGGGATACTAACTGCACCTTCAAATTAAAAATAAAATCTCAGAAATAGGTGTTTTTAATTTCATACATAATCATAGTTTTTATTCCAGTTTTAATTTAATGGAATTCGTAAGCACACATAAAAAAATAGAAAATAAAAAATGGTTTCAGATATTTCTTTTATAAAATATTTTTTAATTTACAAATGTAATAAACTATGTAGCAATAAAACATCTTTGTGATTTAAGCTCGACTAAAGTGAAGTAAAATGTATAGTTATGGTATAAACAAAAAGACGACTACACTTATTGTAGAACGTGTCAACAGATACGACCACATTCTTTCTCATCTTACAGGATTTCAATAAGATATGAAAGATTGTTTCTACAAATTTGTTAATTCTATGTGTCTGTTGTTTAAGTACAATTCCATTACAAAAATAAGTATTATTGTTTAATGTGGAATAAATAATCTAAATGATATAAACATATTTTTCTGATTACAATCAGACAGGCATGGTTGAGGGGGAACAATAACTAAAATAAATAAGACTATATTTTAGTTTTAAACTGTCTACCCGGAATCGATTTAGTTTTTAACTATCTTCTATACAGATTTAGTTTTTAACTATCTTCTATACAGATTTAGTTTTTAACTATCCTCTATACAGATCTAGTTTTTAACTATCCTCTATACAGATTTAGTTTTTAATATAAACTTTCTGTCTACACAGAATGAGCTTTGTTTTTAAACTGTCTACACAGAATGAGTTTAGTTTAGTTAGGTTATTTGCTATAAATCACTTAAATTATAAATATCTGCTTCACATTGGGTTACTCAGTCTTGAAATATCTTATGCATAAAAAAAGTTTAGTTTTGTACTATTTATTACACACCGGCTTAGTTTTAAAATATCCACATTAGTGTTATTTCAAAGTTTAGTTAATAAAATATCCTCAATGCTACTATTTTCAACACTCCAGTCCATTTTTTAAACTATCCCTTAATCATTAGTGTAGTTTTTTAACTATCTTTTTAACAAGTAAATACGTTTTAATCTACTTATAAATGTATTAATCACAAGATTTTAAACTGAACGAATAAGCATTAAGGAATTATGTAAAATATTTTTAAGAATTTAAGATTTTTAGCTGTTACACAATTTTCATCGAAGATATTTGAATTTCAAAAATTCTACAGTTTAAATGTTAATTAGATATTTTGCAAATACCATTGGAAATGTGCTGTAGATAACCAGACACTTATAAAGGCGTTTGTGAGGTAGGCATGCTTTTGCGCTTGTATGTAAACTTGAACTCCTTTAAATGCAGTCTGAAATTGACAGATATAGATTCACATATATAGGGGCAAATATAGTCTCGTTAGGCTTATAGACAGATATACACTCACATATATAGGGGCAAATATAGTCTCGTTAGGCTTATAGACAGATATAGACTCACATATATAGGGGCAAATATAGTCTCGTTAGGCTTATAGACAGATATAGACTCACATATATAGGGGCAAATATAGTCTCGTTAGGCTTATAGACAGATATAGACTCACATATATAGGGGCAAATATAGTCTCGTTAGGCTTATAGACAGATATAGACTCACATATATAGGGGCAAATATAGTCTCGTTAGGCTTATAGACAGATATAGACTCACATATATAGGGGCAAATATAGTCTCGTTAGGCTTATAGACAGATATAGACTCACATATATAGGGGCAAATATAGTCTCGTTAGGCTTATAGACAGATATAGACTCACATATATAGGGGCAAATATAGTCTCGTTAGGCTTATAGACAGATATAGACTCACATATATAGGGGCAAATATAGTCTCGTTAGGCTTATAGACAGATATAGACTCACATATATAGGGGCAAATATAGTCTCGTTAGGCTTATAGACAAGCGGACTCTTTTCATGAAACCAGTCCTCGATAAATTACACCAAAAATACCTAATGAGAAATTAAATATATTTGAGATAAAATGTAAAAAAGAGATTTGGAGAGAGAGAAAAAAATACACCGGGAGTTTACGCTTACTTATTTTTGTAGGAAAAAAGACAAACACATTTTATTACTGACAAATAAATCTTCATGGATAGCCACTATAGCATTATTATTTAATATAGAAACAAAGAAATATTACGCTCATTATAACTCACAAAGATGAAAAAATAAAAAATAAACTTCTCTGGTATAAATTGCCAATAGTACGTTAGCCATATATAAAGTAAATAAGCGTCCTACAGATATATGAAACATAAGAATATTCACACAATTTATACCAACATTCTGGCACTTCCATTTTCAGGCGGATGTTTCCGGTGTTCCGGGTGAACATTTCCGGTGTGGACCCTAATGCCATGTACACGGTCCTATTGGATTTTACCCAGGTGGACAGCCACAGATGGAAGTACGTAAATGGGGAATGGGTCGCGGGGGGCAAGGCTGAACCGGCCGCGCCAAACTGTGTGTACATCCACCCTGACTCCCCAAATTTCGGCGCTCATTGGATGAAGGAGACGGTGACTTTCAGCAAGGTCAAACTCACCAACAAACTCAACGGCGGTGGACAGGTTCGTATTTCACTAGTCGTATTCCCTACCTGTTGTAACAAGGTGTATAGTATGTGTTCCCGTGCAAAAGTCGACAGTAAAATCAAAATTATGAATAAATTACAGCTGAATAAGAACTATTGTACTATGTTCTTAAAAAACGCAATATTTCTGAAAGAGAACATACGCTTTTATGCAAGAAAAAAATTACCTAATATTTCGTATTATCATGCGATCTGTTTAACCAACTTTATTAAAGTTGATGAAGGTAGACAAATGATTCCATCAAGTGGATTAAATGTACTTGGACAGTGTTTAACACGAGTTATTGTATGATGGGAGGTGGCGACAGACCAGCGATTACTGCGCCATTATCAGGCCATTTGCTGGTTATTTGGGGGATATTGGACCCCATTAAATTCCCATTCCACGAGTACTTTCCTTGATGTTCATGGAGAGTCAACATTTATTGGAGCCAGTGTCTCAAACAAGCTTCAAACATGCTCAGTGGTCAGCAAAACGAGCGAGATAATCGGAATCAGTTACGGCAGCACGGCTGAAATTAGGCTTGACCACATCTGACAATGGCCAAATTGAAACAAGTGACCACAATAGGTATCAGATAGACCATCCCTATCGTCCATTAAGGTTTCTGCTCGACCCTCTTAGGGTTTTCATCTAACCTCCAATATCTTTATTTGAGGCTTATGTCACGGCTATTTCCGCCTATTATTGTATAAGGTCTTCGGTTTATAGACTGACCACCGCGTTCCCATGCTTTATAGACTGACCACCGCGTTGTCATGCTTTACAGACCAGTCTATACACATCTCTTCATTCATCTTCATGCTCTGATTTCCACATCAAACATTTTGTGATCCTAAAAGACTGACTTTGTTTACACTTGAATACTGTTGGAATATGAATTCACAACACGAGGATACTTATTTAAACATGAAATTTCACGGTATATTTTATATCTGGCGTACCTCTGTACTCGCATTACAGATGGCGCTGAGAACAGAACAATAGCTGAGGTTTATTTAGACTATGAAATGAATCGAATCGCAATGAAACTAAACACCCAGTATCACTCAGACATGTTAACAATAAATTTTGATTTGCCCAAACCAGCTTTAAATTTCAAAAGTTGGCACAGCAAATGATTTGCTCTCGTCTACTTAGTTTAAATATGTAAACTTTATTTATTTTACAGCAATTATGAAACAAATCATTTTTGTATTAACCACTTTTATTTGCCCAGATGTTAGAGCGCGGAGGGTCTTAGTTCTTATTTCTAAGGTAGAATTTGTGGTATTGGCTGTTCACCAAAGTTAAAGCAATGATTTTCTCCCCATTCCAGATCATGTTGAACTCCCTACACAAGTACGAACCCCGTGTACATATCGTCAAGGTGAATAACTCTCAGAAGAAGAGGATCACAAGCTTCAGCTTCCCCGAGACACAATTTATCGCCGTCACAGCCTACCAGAACGAGGAGGTAGGTACCGCATATACACCCTTATATTTAACCCCTCAATTCCAAACACATCCCGTATGCTACCCTTTCCTATCAACCTAACCCAGTAACACATTCCCATCAACGTCCTGTAAGTCATACCTCCCTATCCCACAATTCTCACACACAATCGTACATATAAGATGTTCTTTTTATCAAATATTACATAATTGCGCATGAGCATAATAGCTCATACACAGTACTTCTTTAGTCCAACATGTCATGTCCATGATGCCATGACATGTATATATGCCATTCTTTAAAATCAGTCTCTCAGAATGCATTGCGATCCCCTCCATTGAGGAGACAGTAATGAATTCTGGGAGACAGTGCTGAATCCCCGACTTGATGCTTCCTCCTTCGTGTGACAGCTAACTCGTGATATAAAGGAGTATTCCCGGTATTTGGACACTTTCAAAAAATAGCTTCCTTTTTGTTATACGTTAGAAATGACTAAATAACATTCAAACAATAGTGCATGGGAATCTCATTGAGGTTTGCCACGCTACTAGTTTTTCCTGTACCGATTGGTTGCGCTAATAGATCGCTTGATTGTGTAAATCAAAATTCTGCTTCTAATTTTCCTGATTAATTTTCAGTGACAACATTGTTTCAATTTTGTACATGTGTGAAACAAATTAATTGAGCGGAATCATATTAAAATATCTGCAGCAAACATATGAATATATATTCTTTAAAAAGGAAGATGTAGAATATATATTTGAAGCTTTTCTAACTAAGACTCGTAGTCTTAAAATAATATTACAGTGGAAAATGATTGGATTTTGATGTGGAATTATTAAAACTATTCGTTACGACACTCGAAAGGGACTCCTTTGTCGATTCTTTGTGAAAAGTTCGCCAGCGCACTGAAAACATGAAAGTTATGCATGCTCCTTTTTTAATCTTGAAGAACTTAGACAATATTCAAAGACAGAAGGAAACATTCCAGAACGTATAAAACGACACGTGTACCGACAGTGATCCACCATTGACTTATAAAATGGCACCTCCTCGTAGAGTGTAATTAAACTGCAATATCTAGTGCTCCTTTGTCACTCGTTAAAGAATTTCTGGCGTTGAAATGAATTCCTATGTTTTATCAGACGCGAGTCCATACATCTGTGTTGGCTTTTAACGAAGTTTTTTTTTCTCGATGAGTTTTTCACCTGTTTGATATGCACCCTTGGCAGGTAGATTGGAATTGTATTCAAACTTTGACGTCTTCGCTGTGACATTTGAATAAATACTTGTCTTGTGTCAAAATAAGAACAGTTTTACGAGTGTTTAGATTTTTTTTTTTCTTGGTTCAATTTTTTAAAAGTACATGTTACAATTGTATCTAATATTTACAGCAACACGAAAATGTGTCCATTTGAAATTTATCAATAATATCCCGAAAAAAATTGGGCCGTCCTTTTTCATTTATGAGGGAAATTGCTACTCGAAGAGATTTAAAGGGGAGTACGAGTGAATTCCTTAACAGCGGGCACGAACGCACACACAAAAGATTCTGTCCTCAAGTCTTTGACGAAGTTTGAAAATTAAGATCAACTTTATTATCGACGTAGTTATAATCAAGTAAACGGCTAGGGAAATGATCAAAGGCAACTTTCAACTTTGCTATGATTCAATGTTTAAAGAAAATTATAAAAAGACAGCCAACTCGAAAAAATGTTTCAAACGTGTGTTTTCCTAGCCTCACGTTATGTTTGCTCACTGTCCGATTTCAAATGCTTGCGTGATATCATGTTACAATCGAACGCTCCCAGGGTAACACCTATTTGTAACTCCTTTTCAAGAGAGTGCTAATGATGGTCTAACGACGATTCGTTACGGCATCCACAAGCTATTTCAATTCACTTATCGGCAGAAAAAAATGATTAGGAAAATCATTAACGCTATCATTCTGTGTATTTATGTCAGAGATTTTGTTTAAATTTCTCACGCCGTATTTAAAGTTGTGATTTGAGGTGGCGGCTGACATTGACTGAGCAGGCTCGGCCATAAGTACTGTGTGTGCTGATACTGTCTCGTTAAATCAAGTTCTAGTTGAATGTTGTACGAGTAAATAGTCATTGACGGAAGGTGCTCGATCCTAACCCTGCCTGACACATCAAGATCTAAACTAACTGTGATATAATCAGTAATATAGGTCTGAGCACACCAACTAAGGTCTTTGTGCTCGATGCACATTCTAGAATAATTAAATATCTAAAATGATTTGTTTTATTCCTGAAAATATTGACATATATGATGCGATTACTGAGCCTCTAAATTAAATGTTCCATGAAAAGTTATTTTCATGTAAATATGTGTTGTGTCCTGTATAATTATACAAAAATAGTTATGGGTTGTGTGCGATTTTAGAGAGGTGCGTGGAATATTTTGAATCCCATGTAAGTTTTAGCATAACAAATATCATGACGGTAGTCGATAGGTTCCCTGTATAATTATCAAATGGTTTGCAGATTGAATCGCCATGCCAGTTAGAGTTGTTTTTGGAAAAAAATAGACAAATGACAAATATATTTTTCTCACATAACTCAGTAAATGGGCGTGTCAGAAAAAGCGGAACAACTTGGAACTCTTCTTCGTTGGAGATACGACACAGAGCAATTTGGAACTCTCTGCTTTAATTAAGATTGATCATATTATTTCCAATTCGAAGATCTTTATATGTAGTGACAACCGTCTTAACAGCAGGTGGTTGTTTTCTGCATTCCTCGTCTGCCATGTTATTTATTTGTCAGGCTATTTGTTCTTTTGCCGTTTTGTTGTATTGACAGGTTACATCCAGGTACATTTAGTAAAATTCTCACCTGTGTAGACATAAACCTTTATCTATTTGTAGCGTACAAAATATGCGCGTCCCTGTGTCTTGCAACTGTTTAGTGTTTTACTTTATTTGCAAGTAATCTCAGGAGGCCTAAGAGATTGTCGGTCCCATTTACTCTCTGATATTTCCATCCGTGAGTTTCTGTGTTTACTGTAGGCCACTCTGTGATCATAACTAATACTAAATTACTGACTTCAATCTACTCGAGCTCCAGTGACAGGTATAGTACAAAGATAAACTGGTAAAGCGAGACCTTCATTTTATATATCATTTTATATATTTGTATTTTTATCTTTTCAGATCACTGCCTTGAAAATAAAGCACAATCCTTTTGCCAAGGCCTTCCTGGACGCCAAAGAAAGGTGAGCAAATAGAAATGGCGCATGAAATGGCAATTTCTTACATCCTCCATTTTATTATCCATAGTACTCAACCCGAGTGATTGCATACGACACACAAGGTCCTTATTTGAACCTCGGGCTTCAAAGGCGCAAAGACAATCAAGCGAACGTATTGTTGTTTATTGTAAGATTTAATCAGATCCCGGTGGTAAAGTTTATTTGGTTTAACCTTTAATGGTAAAAGGACGCAATAAGTGATCAATCCCCAGTCGGTGATATCGAGAAATACGAAATAATTGTCGCGTTAAATATTTAAACAACACTGTTGGAATTTTCTTAGAGTTTAATTAATGGTTCAGAACACAAGAAAAACATGGGGATAGCTATGTGAGTGTTAACGTATGTCAACATACTAGCTTCCAATAAATAGTTTATACTTCACATAATACCTTAACACTTTAAACTTGAAAGGTCCCGAGCAGACCTTCACCAGTCAAAGTGTATCACAGTATGTCAAATCTATTAACGAGGGTTTGTTTAAACAAGTCGGCGAAGTACACTAAATAATTACAGGATAGCTATCCAGGTACAACAATGCACATGAGTGACATATCTCCTCTCCATGAGATGTTGGAGGTCGGCTTCGTGCACGAATTGTGTACTAGCTGACAAATACAAATGTAGATATTCAGAAAAAAATCATAAGTACAAGTTAACAAGTCATATGTTCAAGTTGAAACGACTTCTATACGATATAACAGGAATTGTGTATGAGTTAACAGGACTTGTGTATGAGTTACATTACTTTGGTACAAGTTAACACGACATATGTACAAGCTAACATGACATTTGGACAAGTTAACACGACATATGTACGAGTTAACACGACATATGAACGAGTTAACACGACATATGTACGAGTTAACACGACATTTGGACAAGTTAACACGACATATTTACGAGTTAACACGACATATGTACGAGTTAACACGATTTCTGAATGAGTTAACACGACATGTGTATGAGTTAACAAGATTTCTGTATGAGTTAACACGACTTATGTACGAGTTAACACGATTTCTGTATGAGTTAACACGACATGTGTATGAGTTAACATGATTTCTGTATGAGTTAACACGACATGTGTATGAGTTAACAAGATTTCTGTATGAGTTAACACGACCTATGTACGAGTTAACACGATTTCTGTATGAGTTAACACGACATATGTACGAGTTAACACGACATATGTACAAGTTAACACGACATTTGGACAAGTTAACACGACATATTTACGAGTTAACACGACATATGTACGAGTTAACACGACATATGTTCTAGTTAACACGATATATGTACGAGTTAACACGACATATGTACGAGTTAACACGACATATNAAGAGTTTACACGACTTGTATAAGAGTTAACACATCTTGTATACGACTAACACGACTTGAATACGACTAACACGACCTGTGCACAAGTTTGTAGGTGATAACACGAGTTGACTTGTTTACGACCTACCCGACTTTGGTTCGAGTTTATACGACTTTTGTACGGATATACTCGTCTTTAGAACGACTGAGACGGGTCAGCACTATTTATTCAATATATTGATAAGCTGTTTTATATATTTATCGCTATACAGTATACAAAAATGACATTTCTGTAACTATTTTATTTGCAGGCCTGATCAGAAAGAATTCATCGATGACTCTCTGGATGGCCAGCGGTCACTATCCCACCGTAAGTATATAATGACCGAATCAGACCATGAGTGTCCCAGAAAGAAGCGCTAATGTACAAATGAAAATACACATTACATGATATCACAAACAAACTTTTACAATAAAATCATAGTTAAAACATCCTCTCCCTTTTTTTAGGCATGTTATACAAATAGTTTTGAGGATTTTTGATCTTCAATTGGTGTTACCACAACAGAGCGATCAAAATGAAATTGGGAAAACTTTCATTTTTTCTCTCTCGTTCATTTGGGGAAAAAGTGTAATTTATAGTCGACCATTTTTGTGTGGTGCACACAGTGACGTGACAGGCAATTATCAGTAAATTGTGGAAGTAAAACGAGCGTATTGATATGTACCTGTAATCATCACACCTGGCCAGGTGTTCAGGTGATGTTTTCTGTGTGGTATTATCAGGTAGACAAATTGTTTAACATTGACTATCAAGGTGGATCGTGAGGTGAACACTAGAATGTCGGCTTTACCGTGAAGTCTGTTGGCACTGGTCATAGACAACATTCAGTTTTTGTTATAGACTTATCTATAATGAAGTAGTGGGGTGTATGGGGCCGACACCAGACCGGGTATGTACAGGTACAGCGATCTATGTTAGGCCACAACTGTCACGCAATTGAGACGCACACGAGATAACGCCCACAAAACACTATCAATAAATTACCCCACTGCCTAGAGCAGATCGCTTTAGTCTGATAACGTTAGTATTAATAGGTGTTGATAGGTAATCGGGATCTTTGATGATCAATAATATGCACAGGTAAATAACGCGCAGGTATGATGTATCTGGTAGACACTTGTATCTGCTTATATGAACTGTGAGGACAATCTTAATAGTTAGGTGTAGCTTAACTTGCACCTTTCATCTCTTCAGAGATACGTGTTAAAATTTACCCAATCATCGCCTGGTTTAATTAAATTACCTGTTCAAAAGGTAGCGAACCAATC
This sequence comes from Mizuhopecten yessoensis, assembly GCF_002113885.1. Lineage (NCBI taxonomy): Eukaryota > Metazoa > Mollusca > Bivalvia > Pectinida > Pectinidae > Mizuhopecten > Mizuhopecten yessoensis. The sequence goes on along the minus strand of NW_018408809.1, from coordinate 155,829 downwards.
ACGTCTCCGCGCGCTGTTTTACCTGGGATTACACTCCGGCGTATTACTTACCATACAAACAAATTAAGTCGGGTATGAAAAGAGGAGAAAATCCTCCGTTTAATATGAAACACAATATGCCTTGTTTAACCCCTCCTAGGTGGCCTGGCAATGATTGTGTGTTATTAGTGACTTTTATGATAGTTTTCTGGGCAATTTAATTTGTTCCTCATCCTAAAGGTAATTCGACTTTATATTTGACGTGGAAACCTAAACCTCCGGGGTAGGCGACGGGCTACTACACTAAACTAGACGCGGTCCTCACAAGTCGGGGTAGTGGGTAACAATGTTATATATACTGGCTATAATTCAATTAGTTCACACCGTCCTCGTGTCAGTGACTCCATTTACATATATCCATTTCCACATGAATATCTGCTGATTAAAAACTATTGGAACTTAATATGTTTTAAATAAAAACTAGTTATCAAATTTTAACTAACAGTTTATCAATGTCAAAGGATATTTTCTCTTTTTTGGAAATAAGGAGCAGCTGGATAGTATTTCTCGCAGTCAGAGAAAATAATTATCACATTATTTGACGCTGATTTTGAATTGAGGAACAATTGTAACGCCACAACAGAGAGTCCTTAGGGGGAGGTCGAACTGCACATTAGGGTGGGGCAGGCATAAAGGGTCAGTCAGACGTACAAGAGATGTACACATGCACGGGTGTTCCGTACGCGGACGTGTGAGGCCCCTCCCTACGCTAGCTGACAGCCTGTCTATAACTTGATTCCTCTGAGGCCATTACTTGTCAACGATAGTATCTGTCATCTGAACATTGTCATCTTAACTACTCGTATTTGTCGCCCCGTTTATTCGCTAACAATTGTCCCACTTAAAAAGGATATAAAATGCCCTCCCATCCTCCACAAGGCTTTCAACGCGTCCCTCGAATAAAACTGTACGAAACTTCTACCCCCCACTAGGGGAGAAACTTATACTCACTCCGCAGTCAGGCCCCACCGCTTCATGATTCTATCGCAAGAATGCTCGGTTTTAATGCAACGTTTATAATGAAAATGATATGGAGGGTGTGTGGATTGTAACTGCCATCCTACCCTCGCCTGATAAGACCTACATGCTTTCACGATATTGTAATAGCAACGATTCAATTAATGTCTCAGAGGATACAATTCCAAAATTTCATTTTTTTTTCTTCTTTTAATTTTGTGAAATTTAAATCATAAAAATGTGAAGTTTTCATTTGTTATTTGACACGCAATCTTTTAATTTTATTTCATACAAAAAGTTTTATCAATACGAGTATCTTATTATATGCACCAAATTACTTCAAAGGGATGCAACTAACAGAACTACAACTTATCTTTTTAAAACCAAACAAATTTTAGTTTCAGCGGTATATTATAAAACATGCAATGAAAACCGTCTATAATAAAAAAAAAACCAACCCAATAATGTGTCAAAAAATTCTAATGGAAAATAGTGGATTTCATTTATCTTTTACTCTATGACAGTACAGATATCTTATATATGTAAATTTCTTTGAGCAGTGGCGAGCACCTGGTACATACCCCCAGGAGGTCATTCCTTGGTCCCACCCCCCGCGCATCAGTTCCCTAACGCCATCAACCTGTCGAACGCCCATTGTGATCGGCTCAGCCTCAGACAGGCGCGGACCTCACCCTATCCCCATCCCTACCAACGGAGGTCTCCACCTCACGGTAAGTACAATACAAGTTCGCCCTACCAAATATTACCGGGATGCTTTCTTCTCATGTTGAGTACAATATGATTTTTCGCTTCAATTCTCCCTCCCATATATTTCAGGATATATTTCTCCTTGTGGAAAGTGCAATACAAGAATATATACTATTCCAGCCCGAATCGTTCCTCCCAAATATTGCGGAAATTGTTCCCCTCTAACGGAATTTACACAACAAGAACATAAAATTCCGCTGTCAAACTCTCGCGAGATGTGTTTCCTTCACGGAATGGATAATGAAAGAAAATGTACCATGAAACTACTCCAATACTCCAAAGTACAGTACAAGTACATATACAATTCCCCGCTCAAATTCTTCCATCCAAATATTGTTTGGAAGTGTTTTTCCTCACGGAAAGTAGAATACAGACTGTTTACAAATTTCTCGCACACATACCGAACCGCCTCCACGGAAATCATCCTACATGTAAATATAAAATTACCCGCTCAAATGATCCCTTCGGAATTTATTTCCACACTGAAATTAGACACACAAATATGTACACATTTTTCGCTCAAGTTTCACTTATGGTAGGGTTTGTTTCCCCCCGTCTGTTACATGTAGCACACATGTAATGGTATTGCTCTATTGTATTTCCTACAGTTGTCAATTTCAGCCTTCCTAGGACTTGGCTTAATCGTTTCTTTAAATGAAATTACAGGACCAGAACATGTTAATATTTTACCGTTCATGTCCCCCTCTTACAGTACACATCGTACAGTCAGACAAAACTTCGACCAGATTTGCATTTCTGTATCATTCTATAACTGACCTTTTCCCCTTTTCTCCTTCTTTTATCAACCAGACTATTTCGACTGATCAACAGCAACGTTACATTTAAGACTGCTACATCTTATTTCAAGGTTAAAGCCTTTCTTGAAATAAATGTTAGGTTTGTTAAGAGATATTGAGTCTTGTTAAGAGATATTGAGAGATTTCCGGTTGACTTTAAATAATGACTAATTGGTATGCTAATCTGATATCCACATCAGTATAAACCGCTCCAGGTACTCTAAGTTAGATTCAAATGAAGACGTCATCAATGTCAGGGCATAAGAGGGGCAGTAAGCGGTAAATTTGGGACAATTATCAGCTCTTAAGAAAACATTTTATGGTGTTTGACCACGCTGTGTGCCCCCCAGTAAAATAGAAAGACTAGTAAAGTAAGGGTAGGTCTCGAGTCTTTCAGCGCCCATTAACATCGATTGCACTGTCTCCTTAGTTAGCACCTAAGTGCCACTCCGCCAGACAAAACGGCCTACATAAGTCCGTACCCAACTTTATGCCAGGGTTCGTTCCGCTGCTCGTAAAATTCCGTCTTTTCTATCTCCCTTTAAGACCTAAGCGGCCTCTTTGATGTACGGCAATTAATTTCCTTTAAAATACATGTATTACCTAGGACAGAGGCCTGATGACTCGGCCGTATGTTTTTATTGAATATTTGGCTGTATTTAGTACTAGACTCGGGTGGATAGACCCCTTACGGACTATTTCAAATAATTTAACGGTTGACGGGATCCTTTTCAGTTTCTTTATTCTCTTTTATTGAAACCTTAAGCGATCTACGATATCATGATGGCTGCTGATAACGCTAAAAGGGGTGGTGGACAGAGTAACGTTGGCCCCTGTACCCCTACTATCCCTAAACAAATTATCATTTTATGATCACACATTAATCGCCGCTCATTGTTAAACAAATTCCAGTACGTAGCTGATATAACTGATAGGAATACAAAACAGATCGACAGTTTGATATGTATGAGCTGTTTTGATGAAAAACCAAATCCATACTTTTAATGTAGTATTTTCGCGAAAAACAAAACACTTTATGCGAAAATGTAGTAGCTGGTATGAAAGTCCTACACATAGAGTCTGGTCTTGAATTGTGTTGGCTATACTCAACCGCCAACCGTTCTCTAATTTATAGGAATGATTATCTTCAGTTAATAAATGTTATATGTGTAATCTTCAGCATTTGTAAATCAGTAGAAAGTCATTATAGACTATATGGTAGATGTTGGGCCTTTATTTTATACTGCTAATGATACATTCAACGTGGTTTTGATGATGATATCAATGAATGAAGTCGTTGGTGTTTTTTCATTAAATACAAAAATACAATGTTCCTAATCAATTTTCTCTATTTTGTTTTCAGGGGGCTACCCAAGGGACGTAACCAGCAATATACCTGTTCTAAATATAGCCGACAACTGGCCGCATATGTCTACCGGAAGTCACGGAATGCTGGGACAATCAAATACGACAGCACCGCAGTCACAGTACGGAATGTGGCCAATGGGTGGACCGATCGGAAACCTATCACCCAATCAGAACTGTGCAATGCCGTATCTGCGCTCAAGCGCCCCCTACACGTTATGTAACAGTACGACAACGATTTCCAGTGTACCACACGTGACTCTATCAAACTCAGTGCCTACGTCATCCTTTGAAACATGTGACATTTCATCCTTTTCATCCAATCGTGACGTTTTCAAGAACACCGCATGGGGTCCTTTGTCTCCGCCACCAATCTAAGTAGAATCTTCATTGTGATTGGATAGAATTAGGTCACGTGCGTCTGTGATAAAAAAAATGTATGGGCCGGTTCTGGATGCAAAATGACATTTTTAACTATTGTATATGTTGCTATGAATCTTACTGTTTGTATGGGTTGTCGGTCACTGTATGTAAACCCAAGTGCTGTGTTATCCATGAGATACTCATTACAATAGTCAAAACACTAAACTCTGTAATCCGTTAAATATAATTTGAATCACTCAAATACAAATCGATTTTTCAATCAATGCTCAAAAAAATCAAAAAAACATAGGATTAGTCTACTAAACCCTATCATGACATTTTCTCAGGGTTTGTTTATGGCAAAATATCTAGGTTCATTTTTTTCAATCTTAAGAAGGATTCTTTTTCTAAAGAAGTAAATTGTATCTACCTGGTGACAAGTAGGGTTTGCACAGGTGTTACAAGTAAACAACTGATTAGGTTTTCTACCTGTATATATTTCCTAACTAACTGCCATACTCACACCTCTAACCCACAAATCTTTGCGACCACAATGAACAACAGCCATTAATTTTATCGGCGCATTCGATTCGATCACTAAGTATTCACCTAAATCACCAAGGTCTCACGAGCGATCGTTATTGTATTTACTAAAATCTGGACCAATCGACCGGACGGATTTCACGGATATCTTGTTATTTATTCCGACCCTCAATCAAAATTATTAGCTCTACGTTGCAATTGATTTGTGCGAAAAGGTTTAAGATATTTGTTACACAAAGATTAATGAACTGGCACAGGTGTTCCAAGTAGAAGGTGTTATCTCTAAAAAATGTCACTGATAATAGACAACATTGTAGCCAGAGATCTAAAGGGGAAGGGGGATGGAGGGGGTGGCTCTGTGACTATAAACGACCCGATAATGAACGAACATAAAGTTTCTGTGTGTATGAAAAGAGAGCAGTGAACAAACGAAAAGAACGAAGAGGAGTACTATAAGAAAAACTACGAGAGAAAGACAGAGAGAAAATGTGAGAGAGAAGAAAGAAAAACACAAAGAATGAAAATGTGTAGATGTTGATAACATTAAAGTATTTTGTATATATTGTAAAGATTGTAAATATTGTAAATATTGTATATTTACCCCAATGCTAGTGATACGGAACTGTCTACATTTCCTCGTGTAAACAATAAATCACTTTGTACATTTACACCACTTGTAAGTTGGTATTTATTTAAGTCTTTGTCCGTCTTAAACCCACCATTACCTGCTACCGGTCGATTCCTGTAGCTCTATTATAGATTCAAAAAATGAAATATTTGTTTGGTAGAAAAAAAGCCGACTTTTTCTTCTGTGTGTATGGCGTACAAGGAGAGACAAGGATAGTGACGAACTGTGAGGTTGAGGAGAAGTAAATAGTCTTTCCTCTTTGTAGCCTACTCACACCTCCCGTACACACTTCACACACCCGGGCACATACCCAGCCCCTAATAGGGGCCGATCTGGTAGACTAGACACGAGTCCGATCACTCGATATTTTATTACAAGTTTGTCGTATTGACTCTTCATTCGATATGTTGACTTAAGTCCACATACATAACAAATTACAGAGAAGCACCAGTCGGGACTGTGTTTGTGTGGTCCTCGGCACTAACGCACCGTCCTTCTATAAAAACGTCGAGCTTGGTATTCATGTTGTTTGCTAAAAGACCTGATCAAACACAGATAAATTAATTATTACCAAACCGGTGTTCTATAGGAATGCTTAATTCTTTTAATGTGTAGCTCCTGTAAGTAGACAAATAATAGACTCTAGGAGAAATTAAACAATCGAACAATTCCAATTGAAAATCTTCAGATTCAAGTAGAGACATCTTCGGGAAGAGACAGAGCTGTCTGAGAAAGGACACGACTTATGGTTACATAGGAATGATACGCTCTGAAGATGAAAAAGTCGCAAGATAGCAAAATCCATGAACACGAGAAGGATTCGAAGGATTAAATGTATTCAGACGCCAATTTAACGAAGTTAAAATCTTTCACAAAACGGACAATTGTAGAAAATACCACATTCGTAGGCGGGAGTAACAAAAATAAAAATAAACCATAAACTTAGGCTGTTTATACAACATTTTCAATAACCTCCATCGTTTGTTTTATTAACTGCGGGACCGAAACGTTGGTTGACAAAACCAAATGCGCATGTCAGCGTCAATACCGCCATATTCCGCGTTATTTGATAATATATATAAATTACATCGTAATGGGTGTGTAACAACGACTGTGATTGGCTGATGAGTGCAATCTGAAATAACCAGTGCTACATGGCAGGTATCTGGAAAAATGAATATCCACACAACTTTGCACCAAAACAAACAAAAAAAAAACAAAAACAACTTTGCACCAAAACGTCATGTTTGACCTCGCATTTGACCTTACGACGGTTACGTCATGACTTTTAATTATGACTATGTAATGAACAAAGTAGACTGAGGGACAGCCGTCTTCCATCAGCTGCAAAATACAACCATGCTATATTTACCTTATACTTTTATTATATATGAAATAAAATCAATATATTTTCGCCTAAAGCATTTTGCTAACATTCATCTGAGACTTGTATAATTTCTATACATAAAGATAATATATCAACAGATTGTGGCTTTACGCCGACATCAGACTGGCATTGTCAATAAAATGATATCTGTCATTGCACTTTATGTCATAACGAAATGCAATGAGGGATCTTATTTTGATTTGAAAAAAAAGTGTACTGCTGTTTTCAGCGTCCATTGTTGCAATAGTACGTGTACGTCATTACCGATTGTCATTGAGTGCCTTGTGTTTGTCGTATTTGTCACAGCAAACAGTTTGGTATTACTTTGATCTAAGCAGGATTTTCACAGACACTATCTTATATAGCTTATAAACCAAACTTCAGGTCTTATTGGTGACGACAATCACGTTGACAAGAGCGTTTTGGAGTTTACCAACCGACGTTAAACAAATTAAGCAGTATTTTGTGATGACACAAAAACAATATGATGAAGTTAAAATGGATTCAGGAAAGTCAAGTACTCAGACAACAGATACATCCAAGCCTAGCGGAGAGAAAAAATAAGGCAGTAAATTTAGTCTACAGAGGTGAATAGAGATAATAAGCAATGTTACACGTGTATAATTGTATAAACACATACTTTCCTACAAATGTCATGGAAATTGGGATCTTAGTTGTCATGCTAAGATTAAAATCAGTTTTAGAATCTTCAAAGCACAGAAGGGCAATAACTCTCTAAAAAGATAAACGATTACCGTTTGGTTTAGTTTATAAGCCGGCAACATAAGAAATGTGTTTCCTATACTGACAGTCGCTTCACGATTCTCGGAAATGTACCGGAGCCTGCCTTGTCGTTTAACAGTCCATTTTCTACTGAATGATGTTAATATCAAACAAATTACTCAGAATCTTCAGTAAATTGTTATATATATTTAATGTGAAAGCCAGTGTTTATTGATAAACAACATTTAATCTTGTAATGATGGCTTTGAGCCAAAATGATATATTTGTGTAAGGAAGCACGGTCAATTATTGGAGGCCCTTAAGGGGAGGTGTATTTTTGTTTAATGTCTTGTATGTTGAATTATTTTCTGTATTACGCTGAGATGGGTAGTAGGGAAAATGGGCTAAAACATTTTAGAATTAAGTTATTTGAGTGGGTTGATTTAAAAAAAAAATAACTTGATTATTTAAGACCAATGTTTAAAAAACTATGATCAATCGATATTTATATTCAGCAGTGCAAATGACTGCATGCAATTTTAACTTATATCCCGACTTCTAACTATCCCCATGTTAGTGACCACTTATTATTATTATGCCTTTATATATTGTATTTTGTAATATATAAATGAAGTCCATACCCGTAATTTCGTGAGTTTTTTGTGATAACGGATTTATCCACAATGTTTGGTTTGGTGGCACCTTCTTAATTCAATATGCATATAAAGCCGGTATTTGAGAAAAATGGACGTTTCTTAATCAATCTTGACCTAACCTGGATTACAAATAGTCTACTGTTACCAGACTGGAAAGTTCGGCCAAATGGTTCAATACTTTTCTTTTGCGATTTGTCTTGCAAGCGGAAATCTTGGATGAGTCGGTCTTCTGATATTAATTTGCCAGTATTATTTCATTTTCGTAGATACATACAAAGCTTTCGATACCGTGCAGCATAAAGGCCTATTTCATAAGTTGTATGAGCATGGAATAACCGGAAATCTGTTCAAAATGTTGCGTAACACATATCAAGGAATTGCCAGTGCTGTCGTCCATAATAATGTTCAATCACGGTGGTTCAGTATGAATAGGTCAGTACGGCAAGGGGGGGGGGGGGNGCATTACACAGCAAAAATGATTCTGAATATGAGGAAATCTTCGAGAGCGGATATGTGTGAAACGATTCTAGGCAATAATAGAATTAATAGTGAAATTGAAAAAAGGAAACTAAACTTTCTAATGTGTCTAATCAGTAGCTCGCCAAATAGTACAACAAAGGATATCTTCATTCGTAGACTCTTGAAATTCCTAGAACATGAGGAAAGGTCGAATAAACAGGATGGATTCGTGCCAGATATAATTGACATTCTTCAAAAATACAAATTAACACCGTATATATGTCAATATGCCGAAGATGGAAACTTTTCAGCACGACTCGAGTACATATACGCGAAAACACACTACTGAAAGCAAGAATGAACAGTGATCGTGATTTTAGTCGTTTTAAACATATACATTTGACATATAGTGAACCGTATAACTTGTTAAAGTTACAAAACACGAACAAGAAAGTAATATTATTTATTTGCAAGATAATAACCTGTCCACCATTAGAACATAGTTAAATATGTAGCAAGTGCGGGAAACCCTTCCATGACGTAATCAGGCATTTCGTCACGGACTGTAATGTGACATCATTTTAAGGGACACCTTCATGGACAAAGTAATAAACTACTTTGGTGTTCAACCGTATCTGCTATTGTCTCAAATGGCAGAAGAGGAACTTGTAGTAGCTCTTTTCAAAGGAACCATAGACAATCATGATTTTGATAACAAAACTGTGTGCTGTGAATTTGCGCAAGACAGTGCTTATTTCCTTTGGAAAGCAGCACAGATATATTTCAACGCTGCATTTTGTATTATACACTCTCATTTTTGAGGAATAAAGAATGATGATGGTACTTCCGATAAGTGTTGCCGGACAGTTTGAACATTTATCTGTATATTTCGGCATTTATTTATGTTTTGATATTATCTGTCGTTTCATGTTTGTGTATATGGTTAGACAGTCATTATCAATGTTTGGGCTCCATGTAACAATTCCTGTAGCATCTAACTGGATATCAGGACTTAAAGAATTTTCCGAAGTTTTGTTATACAAGTTGACATCTTTTTAAAACCTTCCACTGCATGTTCAGTCTACTAATTTTACAAGTGAAAAGAAGTTAACAGGGTAGGTTTGTATAAGAGGCATTCAGTATTTCGGGGTTTATTTCCTTCTGTTTAGAATTATTGGGATTATTTCTGAGTAAGAAAACGATGTAACAACAACAAGAACACTCCATTAGCATTAACGATTACATAAATGGGTCTAATAGCTAACCTTTTAAGAAAATATTTTTCCAAGAGGAAAATGAAGAAAGACAGAAATCAGATTACTTACGCTCTGTCAGATCATTTATGATCTAAATAAGAAGTCTGTCTGAAATATCATGAGGTAAACCATGCTCTTATGCAGATTGCCAAAGGTTTTTCGGAAATCGCAAAATCACATAATGATAAGGTACGTTCGAATGTTCTTACCCAGCTTATAATTGTACTGGCCTTTATAGTATGGAACATTGTAACTGTTGCCCGACTTGTATTCAACAATCCGTTCACAAATTCAAAAGTTTGAGTTCTCTGTATATGTTTTTATTATGCAAAAGTAAATGCAATACAAACAAATACTACCTGAATATAACGAATGCTGAATATAGATTGCAGGATAAAAGACTAATCTATTTCCTGAAAATACATATTATACTAAACACAATACCTGTAGCAGCTTTATTAGTGCACGCGCTTATGAACAAACTTACCTGCCAAACCTCTTTGTAAAGAAAGCCATTTACTATTAATAATAATAATATTTATTCAGGTAAAAGGCAGATATTACACGTATATCACATTTTGCAGATTGGAGATAAAGATATATATTATCACAGATATTATTTATGCCATAGAACTAGTAATCAGTCAGAGTGTTAAATACTGGATTGGAGTAGATTAATTTAGGCCTTTACCTGGGATGACCCATAAAGCCACATTGTGGCTTAATTCCATTGGGGTCCCTTAGATCTAAATAAATCAATTCAAATCACAAAATAGTTACATAATTAATACTCTATGACACAATCTTTTATAAAAATAGATATAAAACTGTAACATTACATACTTGTGCCATAGGCTATAATCAATACAATAATTTTGGTAATTGAATGATATAAAATATGAAGTGATTAACCATATATTGGAATTAAACAATTAAATAGTATTAACTTAAAATGTTACTTACCAAAGGACTGGTGGTTGGGCCAATCCCTACCGACCAAACTATCAGACTGCTGATACATCACTGTATAGTAACTAACAGGCATGTACTGGTATATTACTTCAACATGTACTAATAAAAAAATAAAAATAAAAATAAGATAGCAACAAGTATATCCTGTTTGGAATAGTTAAATTCTGATACAAACGATACATTTAAACAAATTGAATTTTATTAAAATCTGTTTGCTTCTTGTAGAAGAGGGATACTGGTGGTTTGGCCAGTTCCTACCGACCAAACTCTCTTACTGCATAAAGTAATGGTATTGACATTATCACAGGTATATTATATATATGCATAACTTACATTAAAAAATTGGAATATAAATAGGATTTAAGTCAGAAGTATATTAATTGCTACTTGCAGAAGAGGGAAGGTGGTTGGGCCAATCCCTACCGACCAAACTCTCAGACTGCATATAAAGTAACAATACAGTATACTATAATAAGTGTGTATGATATATTTGAATTAAGAAGTAATAGAGTATATCACTGAAGTCTCATCATTACCCTTTCACAAAATCACATTTTTGTTTAGATCTAAACTTTGATATTAAATGTGTTTGACCAGTATTTTGAACCTGTGTAAGTTGTTGGTAGCCTAAATATTTTCTGGTATGTATATAAAAGTTAAACTGGCTTGATCTTGTACACCTCTTGTTGTTCCTTTCAAAACCTTCCTTCATATAAGCTGGACATTTTTCATGGAAAAAAATGAAAACACTGTTTTATCTCAGTTGAGTCACTCTTTTACTTACATTCAACATATTAAATTTTCCCAGTTCTGCAAAAGTTACTCTTTTCCTACAATCTAGATCCAAAATAAACGAACAACATTGTTCTGTGTAACTTGAAGTTTGTGTTTAAGATTTTTGGAGATACCCTCGCACACAGATGAGCAAGCATAGTCAAAATGACATTGTATAAGTGTCGAGCATAGTGTTTAACTTGATGACAGAGATGGACTTTTTCTGTTACGGTATAAACAATTAGTCTTTGATTACGTTTCTGTATAGCATTGTTCACAACATGTTGTCAAGGAAGAAACTGGTCTAAGATTACACCCAAATATTGCACACGTGGTTTGAACTAAATGGTGTGTCCATTGCATTTAATGTTAAAACAAGTTCATTGTAGAAGGTAAATTTCTCAATTTTCCTTCAGGACCAAATGGGACATTTCCGTTTTCCCAAGATGAAGTGAAAATTAATTTTCGTGACAGGATTCCAGTGTTTTGGATAGTTTATCTAATATTATGTTTGGGTCTTTGTGTGAAAAAAGAATAGCACTAGCAGGAGTTTGCACTCGGAGTCCATTCTTATCTGGATGTCATTAACATATCTTGAAAATAAAAATGGGCCTAGTATACTACCCTGGGGTACAGCTTACATCTTCGGTGTTGGAATTTGTTTTGTTAACCATTAGCTGTCTGGGATTTAATATAGTCTACAATATGGATGAGGAACGCATCAGTTGAATGAGATGTTCTAAATCCTGATTGGTGTTCATACTAGTATTACGAAACAGATATTCTCTAATGAGATAAATCGATCTTCAAAAATATAGAAGATACTAAGAGCATTGCTAGCAGTCATATCCAAAGAACTCTCATCAGGAAGTTTCACGGAACTTCCGGAAAACTTTGATCCGATGTTGGACCGGAATTGTGTTTGATCCTGGCTAGTTACACTACGAAAGGCTGTATAGTTCCCAAGGTATAGTCTGTGGCTATCGTGGTCAAACAATGGCCAGGTCATCGATTAGCGACAAAAATGTGTTTAAAATAGTGTTAGCTCCATCAAAATGCAACACAAGTGTCAATACACTTGGACAAGCGACTGTTTGTTAAAGTAGATTATTGTGTTTAGCTGACAATAGAATAAATTTGCTCTGTCCACCAAGCGCAAATTGTGCCACAATTCAATTAAGCCTAGCGGAACTATGTTTGTCCAGTATTGTGACTGGACAATGATTAGGTAGGTTCGGCCCCTTTTATCAGGCCTCTTGCGTCACAGGTAAGACATGGCGGTTTCGCTTTGAAAATATACACGTTATTCAATTACCATATATAATTGTTACAGCCATAATTTGACTTTTCTGTTTTGTTATTACATATTAGATTTTCTTTTCTAGTGCTAACATCTGGAGAGAACAACCTTACCGAAAGTAATGGTCGCAATACGCTGTGAACACAGGCGATAACCAAATAACAAAGAAATGTGGTTTGGATAAGTAAGAATGTATTAACGTGCTCAGTGTCTGGTTGTTTAAATTAATTAATTATTAAAGGTATACCGGTGATTCTGTCGACATTCCTGTGTTAATCTGTTATATACACGTAGAGACATGGTG
>NW_018408809.1:129920-142359 GCF_002113885.1 Mizuhopecten yessoensis | reverse complement strand
TAACAGTAAATGTTGGTATATATTGGGTTGGTAGCATGACTTGTTCGGTACTCCCGAATATATAACAGTAAATGTTGGTATATGTTGGGTTGGTAGCATAACTTGTTCGGTACTCCCGAATATATAACAGTAAATGTTGGTATATATTGGGTTGGTAGAATGACTTGTTCTGTTCTGCCAAATATGTAACAGTAAATGTTGGTATATATTTGGTTGGTAGAATGACTTGTTCTGTTCTCCCGAATATATAACAGTAAATGTTGATATGTATCCGGTTGGTAGAATGACTTGTTCTGTTCTCCCGAATATATAACAGTAAATGTTGATATATGTTGGGTTAGTAGAATGACTTGTTCGCTCCTCCCAAAAATATAACAATAAATGTTGGTATATGTTGGGTTGGTAGAATGACTTGTTCGGTACTCCCAAATATATAACAGTAAATGTTGGTATATGTTGGGTTGGTAGAATGACTTGTTCTGTTCTCCCAAATATGTAACAGTAAATGTTGGTATATATTGGGTTGGTAGCATGACTTGTTCGGTACTCCCGAATATATAACAGTAAATGTTGGTATATGTTGGGTTGGTAGCATAACTTGTTCGGTACTCCCGAATATATAACAGTAAATGTTGGTATATATTGGGTTGGTAGAATGACTTGTTCTGTTCTGCCAAATATGTAACAGTAAATGTTGGTATATATTTGGTTGGTAGAATGACTTGTTCTGTTCTCCCGAATATATAACAGTAAATGTTGATATGTATCCGGTTGGTAGAATGNAGTGTTTATTGGGTTGGTAGAATGACTTGTTCGGTTCTCCCGAATATATAACAATAAATGTTGATATATGTTGGGTTGGTAGAATGACTTGTTCGGTACTCCCGAATATATAACAGTAAATGTTGATATATGTTGGGTTGGTAGAATGACTTGATGTGTACTAACGAACACTAGTAATAAATATAACAAAAAACCCAAGACAAAAAACTTAATAAAAAATATATTGATTGCAATTGTGGTTCTATTACATTCTCATTCAAATCGAGTACTGTGAACATTCTGAAGCAATCCATATCCACATAATCTTCGAAAGGTAATGATTCTGATTTCGTTAAATAAATCTTCAATGTGGAAAATATATTTATTTCGAGAACAAGACCCTTGCATGTCGAAGATGAATCCATATCGATTTGAGTTAAACATATATGTCGGTGTATAAATGAAGCAAGTTGGTACGGCATGATAAAGGTCGTGTCCGGAATACATTTGCATAAATTGGGAAATAGCACAAGAATGAAAACAATGAATGAAAGTTTACAGAGAACAAAATTAACAAGACATCAGAAAGACGTTCAAGGGAATAATAACAAGATATCAGAAAGACGTTCAAGGGAATAATAAAACAAAGAATAAACAAAATAAACAGTGTAAATTGCATGTCACTTTACCTAAACATTGCGCTGGATCTGATGTATTTGCACATTTCTAAAAATTGTAGTGTTGGTTTCTTCTGAACAGGTTTTCATTTTCGAGGTGTAAATGTGTGTGTAAAACAAAATCCAAATTAATAAAATTGAAGGAAAATCGAAAATATATCACGTCTATGAATAATATAACGAGGACATATGAAACAGAAATAGGCATTAAATTAAACTTCCTCAATTATGTATGAATTCTAACCGAAGTTTACTCTAAAAAGATCCAAAATCAAAGGACTATATTTCCACAGCGAAGGAAGAAC
This sequence comes from Mizuhopecten yessoensis, assembly GCF_002113885.1. Taxonomy (NCBI): domain Eukaryota; kingdom Metazoa; phylum Mollusca; class Bivalvia; order Pectinida; family Pectinidae; genus Mizuhopecten; species Mizuhopecten yessoensis. Next base: position 140,615 of record NW_018408809.1, on the reverse strand, counting down.
AAAAAGTAGAGTAAGTCGTAACGAATTTACAACGTTTATGTAACAAGTTTTATCTTCGTATATGAACTTGAGTAGTTGTCAGTGGGTTAGCTTGTGTTTTTTCTTCGTCTTTGGTTTTTGGTTTCATTTAAAAGCGAATCAGGAAAAAGGAAGCTATCCTGGTTTCAAACCAGTGTAAGATGAGATGTTATTTTCTTGTAGACCCTTTGAAGCAGAAATAATACCATGAGCGCTGACTTCTATGCAAGATATGAACCTGCAACTAAAAATTTGAAACACCGCCGTCAAAAATAAAATCTAAACATCTGAGAAAGTTTATAGTATTTTTTGTTATAAAATAAAGAAATCCAATCTTTAACAATTACAAATAAAGTAGATATTTTATAAAAAAAAAAATGTTTTGTGTAAAAAAGTATATTTTTTTTTTATCATTTTCACGACCTTCGACTTTTGTTACACCGATCTCTCTGGCAATTTTTTTGTTCACGATGTCTGAATTTTATTTCACTATTGATATTTATGGAGATCTTAGAAACATCTTTATAATATTAGAAACGTAGCATTTTTCATGTTAACCAGATACTTTTATATAATGAAGAGTCGCCCTTTATCCAAACAAGAAATGGGATGATCAGCTATTTTAAGTTAATTTAATGATTTAGTCTGACATTATCAATTTCTTCAATGATGTATTGAATTTATATAATTAATATTTAATAGAAGGAATTCAGTTAATTTGAACCCTCTCCATCATGATCTATTACAAAAAGTGAGCAACACAAAGTTAAAAGAGTGAAAAAATACAAATTTAAAATATAAAGTCATGAAATCATTGTGTCTCAGACAAGGTGTGCACTTATTCCCTCACCATTACGACAGCAAGGTAATGCGATTTCCCCTTATTTATATCAATGTGAAATTGAGATATTTTAAATTCTTATATAATGAAAAAGGTTTATAGTTTCTTCACAATTTGAAGCACTATGTAACCTCCATACACATGATTTTATAAAATATAACGGACAGCTCTTTGTAGAGTCAAGTTCCTTGCAATTTCGTCAAACTCAAGAGCGGAAAGTTCTTCCAGTTTACAATAGTATTGACAGCATATTCAGGCAATAATGGCGTTTGTTTAGTGGAGTAATGGTATATTCTAGTATCACAGCTACACCAACAAATCTAGATCAAAGACTAATCCTGTTGTCAACATTCCATAACGACGTGTTAAATCGCTAATATCTTAATAAAGGGGATACGGTCATCTAGCCACGTCACTCGAGTAAACTTGGTAAAACATGGTAAAGGGGCGAGGGCGGTGTACTCCCTGGCTCTGTGATCCTGTCCTATGACGGACTTTCTTACACACGGATCAACGGATCAACAGGGTATATCATAACACCACCTACCGCTCGCCTCCTCTTACCTTTGTTACTTACCTGCCTTGTTTGTTAGCAGTAGGTAAATTGTGGTTTCTTTGAACTTGCCGATCAAGGTGAGAAGAAGCCCTAATCATTGGACATGAAAGTATACTCACATACATTGTATATCAGAGGCCTATATATGTATATAGGTATCTGTATAAGAATGCCGTTATACATATGTATGCATATATCTAATAGTTTTAGTCTCTCACTCAGAAAATTCGTTAGCAAAAACAGCATCGTACATATCTCCATGCTATGTCGTCCTCTCAACAAGCACTTACATCATCGTCAACATTGATGGACACATTCACTTATAAGAAGAGAAGAAGAAGATACCTCCAAATTGATTGTAGGTTTTTGTTTACCGAACACCTCATTTTATCGTTCACATGCAAGACCAATATTAGAAGTTATGATATGCAATCACAAATAGATTTTTTACACATTAGAATTCAGTCCTCTCATTGCAATAGAGCAATACGATATTACCATCTGATGATCATATGTATATTGATATGTTTTTCCTCCTGGTTTCCACTGCATACCAATCCATTACCCCCTCCCCTATTCCCGTAATTATTCTATTGTACATATTACTTCATTCTTGTAGCTAGTGTTGAAAAGTTGATTATTAAGCAGGTAACAAATTTACATAAGTGTCACGACACTTGTTTTTGTTTCCTTTTCTGTTTTATAAAACATGTACTTCGATGTATTGTCAAACAAAATTTGAATAAAACAAAGTTTAAACCAACAATATTAACTCTAAACAAATCACCATTTTTTAACGGAAGACGTTTTAGCTTTGTTTGTAAAGCATTAGAGTATATTAGTAAGTGGTATAGCTACTTGGATTTATCTGCTTTTAAAGTAATGAGCCAATTTTTCAAACAATCACTCACGTAAAGACGAGACACAATAATAAACTCGTCTGCAAGATCGTTTGTGTGAATTGGGAAACAATAACGGTCTAAGCATGAATCCTTGTGGTCTCCCAGCCTGTTCTTGCTTGCTATAAAAAGGATTCATCAAGTTTGCTGCGTTTTCTATCTTTCATGTTATTTTTAGACCATAAAAAGAATCCGTAATACCATCTGATTGAGGTTTTTTTTATTAAGAAAACCATAATGACTGATATATCATTAATTATCAAACGTATGATGGTATTCTTCCAAATCAGACAAATAATATAAAAGATGTTTTGATCAATTCACGGACAGTTGAGTGTCGAAGTAGAAATCCTCGCAATTTTTTAGCTCAAATATATATATATATATGATTTACAATAAAAAAAACCTTACAGACCAAAGAAAGCAATGAAATAGGCAGACTACTTCGATTTTAAGTTCTTGTTATCTTTTTTAGATAGATTCGGATAAACGCATTGAAATAGTGATATATAAAGGAAGAGAAACAGAGGTCGGGCTGTTTAGTGTCATATATATTGAACTATACTGACTTTTACTATTTAGCCTAAACAATATTTGTATTTAGTATAAGCAGCAACAACCATACAAACAAGAATCTGCCGGCAAGCTAACAGCTTATATAAGTTATCTCCCTTTGTTTGATATTATCACGGAATTAGATATGATTGATAGTTATCGCTATTTCTCATGAAGTACTTGGCCCGTATTTATGAAACCTTTTCGTGCTCAAGTGTTGATTCTGTTCTCCAACTGATTTTCTTGTAAATCGCTTAAATCAGGTAAAACGGGCAAAAAGGGCAAATGAAACTCTAAAAACGGTGTTCGACTTTCATTGACGAAATTTGTTTTTTATTAATTTATTGACGGGACAAGAAATCAGAATTGAGCACAGAATCTGAGTTTGAGCATGAGAACGGTTTCAAGAATGGTTTCAAGAATGCGGGCCCGGGAGGGAGCTTTCTTAAATTATCCGTGGAGGTTTCCCATTGTGTGTTGTAACGCACATCGAATTTTGGAACTGATCGGAAAACCAAGATGGCCGGTAGGCCACATCTTTTTGTTGTTGTTGCTTCTCTTTGTGTGCTCATTCCAATGCTAGCATTTAATAACATATAACGATGTGATAGGGTTATCAATGATAAGAAACAATGTTGAATCGTCAGCAAGTAACTATTAATCCGATACAATAAACGCTTGTACCACAACCGGTCGTAAGCCTTGCCTCAAGGACGAAATGCTACTTGCACATCTTCTACATCAGATTAACAGCTTTGGCTAAGTTGTTCCAAATGTAATTAGCATAATCACTCTTAAACGACTCTTTTTCAAATTGAAATAATCTATCAGTACACAAGTTCCAGTTTATACTGAGAAAGGTTCTGTAAAACCAGGTCATCCTTGTCACACGTATTAATAAAAGCTGGTTATTTAATTAACTGTATTATGAAAAAAGTAGATAAATAACGTTTTAATAATGTAAAATTTGAAATTAAACATATTGTGTTGTAAAAATATAAATTCAGATCCGGGCTCAAGTTTTCCAATTTATACAAAACACTTCCCCACTAGCATTACAAAATATATATCATCAAGTTACCCATATTGAAAAGTAGACGTTCAAAGATGAATCCCAGATCATAAATCAGATGCATTTCGCTGGCTGATTACCTAAAGTCTACATCCTAGGGAGGGTTAATATAATCTTCCCTACCTTGTATAGTTTTTGTGAGATATCCCACAAAAAAGTACCATAACGTTAGCACGATTCACTATGTTCGCCTGATCAGGTATATTTCAGATTGAGAATCTACGATGACAGACAAAACATGGCAAAAAAGTGTGTTAAATAGATTTACCTACTCAATAATACTAGGTGTTAAAATGATATCATCCGTTCAACAGATTCATACAATCGACACAAATATAACGTCTTTATTGTTTGGGATAAACTGACTACGGATAAAGTCGATGTGTTTTTAAAGCACACTTGTATTTGTACTTTCTCGGCTACTCACTACACGGCGTTCCTTTGAACAAAATTACAACATGCTGAGTAGTAAATCAGGACACTGAATGAAAAACTTTGATTCATACAAAGAAAGGCAGTTACCAATTTGACATTGGAAAATAAAGCACACATTTAAACTCTCAGACGTACAAAGTTTTATATATTATATATTGACCAAGACACCAAAAAGATTTATTTTTTTATATTTGAAATTTTCGCGGTCTGTAGCCTGTTTCCAAGTATAAAACATTTTTTCGTATGTGTTTTTTTCATTACATCCTCTCAAATGCTTGGCGACTTTATCACATTACTTACTGACATTTTCATCACATTTCACGTGTGAATGAAGAGGTTATTTTACAAATGCTGATTTACTCGTCAGATTTACAACTACTAATTTTTTTTGAGTTTATACGGTGCCAACAAACGGACATAATCAGAACTTAACGTCAACACAAAAAGATATATATATATTTTTAATTGAGATTCACTGTAAGAGAGAAAGCATGGGCCCCCACACATACGGAGGCGAAACCAGGCTTTCCTGCACCACATGTGACAACCGCAAAAATATGTCTCTCCTTCCATGTCTCTCACGGGCATGTGTATAGTTAGTATATGCTGAGGGTAAACAAACAGTAGTTTAGACCAAATTGGATTTCCAACTTTTTAGCCTGTAGTATCACCAATTACTCCTAGAAGGACGAGACAGCTGTAAAGTGAGCGTAGCCCAAAATAGAACGGTACCCAAAATGGAACACTTCTATATCATGCAGCATTTATTTTGGCCATGCAAATGAATGGTGTCTATTCTTAATTAAAATGTATATAGTTAAAACACGTTGAGTAAATTCCATCTGCATATATAATAGTGTCAAAACTTACGTGCTGTTGGCTAAATGCATCTACCGTTATTGTTCCATTAAATACAGCAAATTTTTTTTTTTAATAAACTTAGCAGGAAATATTACTATTTTTCTTGAAAAATTGTTCCATTTTTGGTAGAACCCACCATAAAGTACAGTGTTATTTATATTTGGCATACTGTATCCAATTCCAAATTATTAAAGGTGCAATTTTACCTTTGTGTGATTTATGTTCATCTTTGTGGAACAAGGGACACAACTCTTTTAAAAATAACTAAAATTCCGTCAAAATATTTTGTGATTATTCCGCAAAATTACTAACCGAGGCGCTGATTTGGAAAAGTTAAGCACCTGTGGTTCCCCCGCTGTTTCTAGCGGCTAGAGCGAGTGACAGATAGACAGGTAACGGTAGGTGGTTGCGTTCGATTATCAGTATTGTCATTGTGACTTCTTCTTTTTTATACTTTTATATTAGAGATGCAACTTTGTGTTTGTCTGACAGCACGATACGTGCTCTTTTCGCCGGTAGGCCACGAGTATATTTGTAAACACGAGTTAGCCCCCCTCAGACGAATTCGTAATGAATCTTACAGGTGTTTTGTTACAAGAAAACCCCGTAGTCTGTAAAAGAAGGGTCTGAATTGTTCATTTGATAAAGAAGTAGGAAAGTGCAATATCTTGAAAATGACCGAGATCAATCTGCAGTAGGCCTACATATTTCTTCGACCTTTACTGTACTGTAACGTCAGCGGGTAACATTTCCAGTGCTACTGTAGTTACAGTATCTCAAACAGGTGGTCATGACCATCGCTCTCTAATCCTATCAACTTCACAAACTCCCATTGTTATTTTGACAGATCTCCCACTTTTAATGCTATTATAGTGTAAAATTATAAATGTCTTACGGAAATATCTTGATCTCATAGCTTTGTCATTGTGTAGTAGTTCGTAGGACAGATACTTGCAGTCAGTGAGCAGGCATCGATTTCCGAGTTTGAGGTCTAGGTTTGAATCCAGCTGAGCCTGTATTCCTAAATAAAGCAGTTCTCATGCTCAACGAACAGACAAGTGTCAGATATATTCAGATATATGTGTAGTAGGACGAGGAATAGTGATCAAGATAGTGCCGTCGCTGGGGCTCGAACCCGTGACCTTTGCCTCTCCAGCCTGATGCTCTACCGCTAAGCTAAAGGGAAATTCCCTACATCTGATGCTTATAAGGCAACCTAATTAATCCACATCTTTTACATATACTCTATTGTCTTTCTTGTAATATCACAGTTTCTTTAGACAAGTTAGAAAAAAGTACAGCAAAACCCCACTAACACGAACTCGTGGAATACCAATATAAAATTATGGAATACCACCATTTTAATTCATTATAGTACCAGCAAAGGTGCTGTCATCGAGAATGTAACTTGTCTGATGGTGCCCTCCACCCTCAGTTCAAAAGTCTAACAAGTCACTAAATCATTGATATTCTTCATTTGGAGAGTGCAAATGGAGTCCAGATTCACTTATAGATGGTTCAAAATGAAAAACACATAGGCCTATAAAAGAAAAAACGGTAGAGGGTATTGTGTAAGCTGGTTGAGGTCTGCCGCTTAGCTTTATAATCAATATCACAAATTTTGTTGAGACTTAACAAATAGACAAAATTATTTCACTTAAATTCTTTACTAATCAATAAATCCAACTGTTGAACAGGTGTTGCCATTGAACGTGTACCATCATGTCGGATGTGCGACACAGGAAGGGAAAAAGTCGTTCTCAGAAGAGTGCTTCCCCTGCTGTTCAGAAAAAAGCAGCCACAGCCGCTAAATCAAAGACTCCCTCTAAAGATGGTGTTAACTGTGAGGACGACGACTCGTCCCTCGACTGGGCACTGGCATGGAGTACTGTCATGTTGGGCCTTGTGGCCATGTTCTGGTGTGGACTGATACATGCCAAGTTCATGTCGCAGCTCCACGAAAACTGGCTCTGGTTCACAAATATCAAGGTAAGTCAAGGTATCTGTCTATATTATGTGATCGTTTGAGGAATCATGGGTAATCCATTTGTCACATGCAATGACAAATAATAAATATAGTATGCTTTTTTTTCAAATTGAAGGGAATATTTAGCTCAAAGTTTCCCCATGAATGATAGTTGCTTACCATATTACTGTAAGTGTACCCTAAACAGGACACCATTTTTAGATAAATATCAATGTATTTTATATCATAGTATCAATTCCAAAAATGCTTGTTCATATTTCATAAATAAAAACGGTCCACTTTTCTTTACTATTACAAGTTGGTATTTCTTGCACAAGGTTCTAATTTTATGCTGAAACTTAAGTTCAAATGTTATATCCAGAAGAGGTTCTGGTTAAATTCCTTTTCCAAACTAGCATTAGTTTTGAAAAAAATAGACTTCTGAAAATGATATCTAAATAAATAGCGTTGCTTGGCACATAAATTAAGGAATTTTTGTTTTCATAATTATTTNTTGAAAAAATAGACTTCTAAAAATGATATCTAAATAAATAGCGTTGCTTGGCACATAAATTAAGGAATTTTTGTTTTCATAATTATTTTATGAAAACATTTTGAACTTTCTGTGTAACCATAATCAGCTGCCAATAAAGCTTATATGCAGGTAAATAAGCATAAAAGTATCGCCAAGTGAAAATTGCATTAATGAAAATAGGCTGTTTTCCCACAAGTGTCCTAAAAAGTTTTTAGTACAGTGACGGTTGTCTGAGTAACTTCCAAAAATTTCAATAAATGATTAGTAACAAGAGTTAGATGAACATGTTATCTAACATCCTTACTTCAGGACCTTTTTCTTCCTTAATGTCCACATGTTACAAAAATGTTCAATACACATGAGTCGGATAAAAACGACAGGTGATAACATTACAATAGTAACTACATATTATCATGTATGACAACACAAAGCATAACAATATTGGTATTTTAGTCTGTTTAGAGTTTAAAGGGGCTATTAAATAGTCAAATGACAACCTGAACATCGAGTGGATACTGAAAAGACATATCTCCTAATGAAAGTTTATGTTGTTGATAATGACTTGACCTGAAGCCAACGTCCAGTGTGGTCAGTTTCATCTTTTGGAAAAGCTGGTGATAAAAATAGCTAAGACCTCTTGAGCCTTTCAGTGGGAAGTAAACATGTACAGTACCACGCTGTCGACCGACATCTGAGTTAACACACAACACATTCTTGTCGCTTTAAATTTGCACAATACATCGCAATCAAGAAATATAAGTATCATGGTATATACCTCTAATCAGATATTTCTGTTCACAGTTGGATTTGAATAAGAACGAACAGGTTCAATTAGAGCATGCACGCATAGAGAGGGTGCCACAGGGAGAATAATAGGTTAAAACTTAAAATAGATACCTCATTTATAATGATGATTGAGATGTTGTTTGGAAGATGCTTTTGATTCAGAAAAAATGCCTGTGCTTATATTCCAAACAGGCTAGATGAATAAAGTGAGAATTTCATTCTCTTGTTAGCTAGAAATTCACCGACAGCTGCCGCAAAAACGTACGGTTGTACAGTTACGGATTTCTTCATTACTGATTAAAAACACCAAGAAAACATTGTCTCTTGACTTGTCAATTTCTCGACATGAGTTGTTCATAAGGAGTATCAAACTATATTATCATGAGGAATTTTGTGACAAGATTATAAAAAAAACTTACTTCACCAAATGAAAGTTGTGCCTGTATTTTAATAACGGTAGTCAGACATGCTAAGCTTAGTGCCTTGGTTGTTGATCCAAGTCTACCGGAGTGACAAAAACCTAAAAGTAGGGAAATGTTAACGTGTATAATATAGTCATGCTTGCATTATCTTCTTATGTAGAATAGTAACATTTCAAACTTACAGAAGACCCAGGGGAAACTGAACCAATGTATTATTTCAACTGATATTTATTTCCCCAGAGTAAAATGTTCACTGTAACTTTTGGAAGAATGGAGAAACAAATTTTCTAAACTGCAACTGACAGAAGATGAGTAAAATTCATAATAATGTTAATATCAACATGCAATATAAAACAAACAGAAAAATATCCAATTTACAAATAAATGTACAATAAAACTGTAATATAAACTGAATGTTAACATTCCTAAATACCAATGTGAGGGGGCATTATCGTGTGGCTTAGTTACTGTTCTGTGAGGGGGCATTATCGTGTGGCTAAGTTACTGTTTCTGTTTCTTCAGGATGTATGAATGTGACCTTTTTCAAACATTGTCAAATATTTTCTATACTGACTGTGTATTGGCAGTGAAGGAAAGTTTTGAAGTAGTTACGATGAATAACTTTAAAAAAAACACCAGGTATTGTAATATTTGTGATAGGTTACCAGATTTTAGAATTATGTTTAATATTCCATCTTTGAACTATTGTATTTTTATACTAATGATGAATGGCATTTCTTTTGGTCTTTAGTGTAGGCATTGCTGTTTGAATTTATAATAATTCTATTTATTTTTTTTAAAAAAAACAGCATTCAGAAGATGTGTCATAATGTCATAATATACTAATATTTCTAGTTCTATATTGATATATTGATTACGATATATTATAAAACATATCAACAGTACAATATATACTGCTACAGCCTGACTCTATACAGTGTAGTGCCACACAGATATAAAGATGTTCATCTCAAGTGGTAAAAATCTGTTATGGGAAAACCCCCACAATAGCTCATTTTAGAATTATAGTGATTTTGTGATTTGAGATCATGTCTTTGCAGCACGTCATTCAGAATACAATAAAAACATGATTTTTCTGTGTGGTGGAATTAGCAGCTGTCACCCCTCCACTCAGAGTTATCATATTGATAGGGTTTGTACATGGACCGCCACTGATGAAGGAGTGGTACATGTAGTTAATGTGTCAACTTAATCAATACTGATTGTAAAGTATGGCGTGAAGCATTTAAAATCATTCACGCTTCAGCTATAAATTTATATTTGTTCATTAATCATAATACTATCTAGTGCATTTATGTTGGATGAACTTGATGTAATTTTAGATTACAGATATTCTAGATCTGTAGCCGGTCTAGCGTGTTATATCCTTTCCTGTATAAATCTTTGTTGTAACTGATTGTTACAGTTTGTGATAAATTATCATACATCTATTACTGCTTGCTGTAATTCCTGACAAATTGATGCTACAATATAATAAAATCATTATTTTTTTCTGCTCATCAGCGGAATAACAAATGAAGTTTGTTCATTAAGGGAACAAAATATTGATTTTTAGGTCACCTGAGACAAAGTCTCAAGTGACCTATTGCGATCGCCTTTTGTCCGTCGCTGTCCGTCGTCCGTCGTGCGTCCGTAAACAATTTACATTTTCGACTTCTTCTCCAAAACCCCTGAACCAATTTCAATGAAATTTTGCAGGGACCTTCCATGGACAAAGGTCAACAAAAA
>NW_018408809.1:113274-124097 GCF_002113885.1 Mizuhopecten yessoensis | reverse complement strand
TGAGTGACTGTACATTGTGTAGGAGTTAGTGAGTGACTGTACATTGTGTAGGAGTTAGTGAGTGACTGTACATTATGTAGGAGTTATTGAGTGACTGTACATTATGTAGGAGTTATTGAGTGACTGTACATTATGTAGGAGTTAGTGAGTGACTGTACATTGTGTAGGAGTTAGTGAGTGACTGTACATTGTGTAGGAGTTAGTGAGTGACTGTACATTGTGTAGGAGTAAGTGAGTGACTGTACATTGTATAGGAGTTAGTGAGTGACTGACTGTACATTGTGTAGGAGTCTGTGAGTTACTGTACATTGTGTAGGAGTTAGTGAGTTACTGTACATTGTGTAGGAGTTAATGAGTGACTGTACATTGTTTAAGAGTTAGTGAGTGACTGTATATTGTGTAGGTGTTGCTGAGTTATTGTACATTTTGTAGGAGTTAGTGAGTTACTGTACATTGTGTAGGAGTTAGTGAGTGGCTGTATATTGTACATGTGTAGGAGGTAGTGAGTGACTGTATATTGTGTAGGAGTTAGGGAGTTACTGTACATTGTGTAGGGGTTAGTGGGTTACTGTACATTGTGTAGGAGTTAGTGAGTGACTGTATATTGTACATGTGTAGGAGTTAGTGAGTGACTGTATATTGTGTAGGGGTTAGTAAATTACTATACATTGTGTAGGAGTTAGTGGGTTACTGTACATTGTACATGTGTAGGAGTAAGTGAGTTACTGTATATTGTGTAGGAGTAAGTGAGTTACTGTACATTGTACATGTGTAGGAGTTAGTGAGTGACTGTATATTGTGTAGGAGTTTGTGAGTTACTGTACATTGTGTAGGGGTTAGTAAATTACTATACATTGTGTTGGAGTTAGTGGGTTACTGTACATTGTACATGTGTAGGAGTTAGTGAGTGACTGTATATTGTGTAGGAGTTAGTGAGTTACTGTACATTGTGTAGGGGTTAGTAAATTACTATACATTGTGTAGGAGTTAGTGAGTTACTGTCCATTGTGTAGGAGTTAGTGAGTGACGTACAATTGTGTAGGAGTTAGTGAATTACTGTACATTGTTTAAGAGTTAGTGAGTGACTGTACATTGTGTAAGAGTTAATGAGTGACGGTACATTGTGTAGGAGTTGGTAAATTACTGTACATTGTGTAGGAGTTAATAACTCGCTGTGTTTTCTGTACTAGTAAATGAATAATGTACATTGTGTAGGAGGACACCCCAAATTGAGCATTACCAATTTATCCTGATTTATGTTGTTACTATACTGTGATCTACATTCTCAACTTTATTGTGGCACTAAATACAGTTAAACAGTATAACCTGCAGGCTGCAGTACCTGTACTTCTACACATTTAAATGTCTATGTAAAGGTTAATGTCGCCTAGACAAACAATGAAAATGCAGTCCACCAATTATCTCTATAATCCAATCATTGTTAATGCTCTCTCAGCATGCTGATAGATTTGCTGTCAGTTTGTACCCGCAGACAGCCAATTTGCCCTCATCCGTGCTGGTAAACAGGATTAATTTTCAGTGTAGAGTACATAATGTGAAGTATTGAATGTTAGAGGGATCACAGTATGATACGTTCTGAAGGCCAATATTCCCGGCTTGCAATCACTTCGCAGGGAGTCATTATTGATATTCATTAAATTCATCATGATTATGGAAATTATACCCAGGACAAATCTTAGGAGCTTCCCCAGTGTGTGATAATCATGTGAAGGGCAGAGGCTGCTGGCCTACAGGGTCCACCTGTCTTTGATGGGCTGTATTTATATGGAGACCTATCTTTGGAGTTGGTGGGATGTGAATTGTGATATTTATATACCGGGTAGTTGAATTAGTTGGAAGTGGGAGGTATTATGCAGGTACATATAGTTTTTGGGTCATGGGAGGTACTTTATATAAAGTTAATGAGAATTTGGAGGTACAATCTTTGGTATATACAAGAAATGACATTTAGCAAACATTTGAACATGATGATCCATGACCTTCGTTTTAACTTCCAGCAGGATAGAAATTACAAGTCTTTTCAACATCATTCTTCATATGTTTTTATCGTTATAATATAATTATATCGCTACTACAACATAAGGGAAGGGAGTATTGACCTGTAAACAGACTGTCTGTAGACACTTGTTTAAGGGAGAATTGACCTGTAAACAGACTGTCTGTAGACACTTGTTTAATGGAGTATTGACCTGTAAACAGACTGTCTGCAGACACTTGTTTAAGGGAGTATTGACCTGTAAACAGACTGTCTGCAGACACTTGTTTAAGGGAGTATTGACCTGTGAACAGACTGTCTGTAGACACTTGTTTAAGGGAGCATTGACCTGTAAACAGACTGTCTGTAGACACTTGATTAAGGGCGTATTGACATGTAAACAGACTGTCTGTAGACACTTGTTTAAGGGAGCATTGACCTGTAAACAGACTGTCTGTAGACACTTGTTTAAGGGAGTATTGACCTGTAAACAGACCGTCTGTAGACACTTGTTTAAGGGAGTAATGACCTGTAAACAGACCGTCTGTAGACACTTGTTTAAGGGAGTATTGACCTGTAAACAGACTGTCTGTAGACACTTGTTTAAGGGAGTATTGACCTGTAAACAGACTTCTACTATTCCATGACACATGGATGATTTTGGATGAAAGTGCAAACATCCTACTTATCATATAAACCGTGTCATTTCAGCTGCCTTTTAAAAATTAAAGATTCTTGATGTAATCATCTTATGTATGAACACACATCTCCCTTCATCATATGTTAACCCTTTCACCACTGTAGACCGTAATAGACTCATCCTGATCAATGCGTAGAAGAGTTTACTAAAGTTACATAGGGGTGGAAGGGTTTAACTAATATGTCATTTCTTTTCATATAGTCCTAATTGACATCAAATGTCTGTATTATCACACTTTGAATACCATCTTCAAATACAATGTACTTAATAGTACAAGGAGATTATTGAAGTACTGTTGATGGTAAGTGTAGTAACATGTAATGGTAAATCAGATTCACTATAGAAATGGTGATGTGATGTACATTAATAATACTCTTCTTTTTTTAACATTATTGATCTGGGTAAAAAGATAGCTGATTTGATGTTATCATTTGTAGCTTTGCAATGCTATCACTAATGCTCTCCATGACTGTGTCTTTCCTTGCCAAGAACGTTTGACATGGATGGCAGCAGTGCTGTGGCCCCTGTCTGAGGATGTGTTGAGAAATTCCAGCAGCCATGACAGACAAGACACATAACCTTTTAGACTGAATTTCTTTAGCATGTGTCAGAGTTAGAATGGTTTCTGTCACCATTCATATTTAGTGGGCAATCAGTCACAGTACTAGAGTATGTTTGAAGGTTTTAGCGTGCTACTTAAGGATGTCTGATGGCAATAGTGTGTGTTTCATAGATGTTATGTACTTTGAAGGATGATGTTTGATGCCAGTGATGTATGTTTGATGCCAGTGATGTATGTTTGATGCCAGTGATGTATGTTTGACGCCAGTGATGTATGTCTGACGCCAGTGATTTATGTTTGATGCCAGTGATGTATGTTTGACGCCAGTGGTGTATGATTCGTGGCAATGATGTATGATTCGTGGCATGATGTATGATTCGTGGTAATGATGTATGATTCGTGGCAGTGGTGTATGATTCGTGGCAATGATGTATGATTCGTAGCAGTGGTGTATGATTCGTGGTAATGATGTATGATTCATGGCCGTGGTGTATGATTCGTGGCAGTGATGTATGTTTGACGCCAGTGGTGTATGATTCGTGGCATTGGTGTATGTTTCATGGTAATGATGTATGGTTTGTAGCATTGGTGTATGTTTCGTGGTAATGATGTATGATCTTGGTAATGATGTATGATTCGTGGCCGTGATGTATGTTTGACGCCAGTGCTGAATGATTCATGGCATTGGTATATGATTCGTGGCATTGGTGTATGTTTTGTGGCAGTGATGTATGATTCGTGGCATTGGTGTATGCTTTGTGGCAGTGATGTATGATTCGTGGCATTGGTGTATGATTTGTGGCAGTGATGTATGATTCGTGGCATTGGTGTATGATTCGTGGTAATGATGCATGATTCGTGGCAGTGGTGTATGATTCGTGGTAATGATGTATGATTCGTGGCAATGATGTATGATTCGTGGCCGTGGTGTATGATTCGTGGCAGTGATGTATGTTTGACGCCAGTGGTGTATGATTCGTGGCATTGGTGTATGTTTCATGGTAATGATGTATGGTTTGTAGCATTGGTGTATGTTTCGTGGTAATGATGTATGATCTTGGTAATGATGTATGATTCGTGGCCGTGATGTATGTTTGACGCCAGTGCTGAATGATTCATGGCATTGGTATATGATTCGTGGCATTGGTGTATGTTTTGTGGCAGTGATGTATGATTCGTGGCATTGGTGTATGCTTTGTGGCAGTGATGTATGATTCGTGGCATTGGTGTATGATTTGTGGCAGTGATGTATGATTCGTGGCATTGGTGTATGATTCGTGGTAATGATGCATGATTCGTGGCAGTGGTGTATGATTCGTGGTAATGATGTATGATTCGTGGCAGTGGTGTATGATTCATGGTAATGATGTATGATTCGTGGCATTTGTGTGTGTTTCAGGACTGTATTTAGTATTGTATCGTTGAAAGATGGAGATATTTGAAGTCGTTAATTTTTTGGTCAAAAAACCTTGTGAGCTTATATATACAGCACGGTGCAGCATCTATCTGTCATCCAACAAAATAGTATTTAACATGTTAAAACGGCCCTATATGCCTGTTGTTCTGTCACACTAGTGCCACACTACAGAGTGGTATTAGTGATGCCTGATGACAGTGGTTTATATGTCAGTGTCACACTACAAAGTGGTATTGGTGATGCCTGATGACAGTGGTATATATGTCAGTGTCACACTACAGAGTGGTATTGGTGATTCCTGATGACAGTGGTATATGTCAGTGTGGCACTACAGAGTGCTATTGGTGATGCCTGATGACAGTGGTATATATGTCAGTGTCACACTACAGAGTGGTATTAGTTGTGCCTGATGACAGTGGTATATATGTCAGTGTCACACTACGAGTGGTATTAGTGATGCCTGATGACAATGGTATATATGTCAGTGTCACACTACAGAGTGGTATTAGTGATGCCTGATTACAGTGGTATATATGTCAGTGTCACACTACAGAGTGGTATTGGTGATGCCTGCTGACAGTGGTATATATGTCAGTGTCACACTACGAGTGGTATTAGTGATGCCTGATGACAATGGTATATATGTCAGTGTCACACTACAGAGTGGAATTGGTGATGCCTGATGACAGTGGTATATATGTTAGTGTCACACTACAGAGTGGTATTGGTGATGCATGATGGCTGGAAATATGTCAGTGTCACACTACAGAGTGGTATTGGCGATGCCTGATGACAGTGGTATACATGTCAGTGTCACACTACAGAGTGGTATTGGTGATGCCTGATGACAGTGGTATATATGTCACTGTCACACTACAGAGTGGTATTAGTGATGCCTGATGACAGTGGTATATATGTCAGTGTCACACTACACACACTACAGAGTGGTATTGGGGATGCCTGATGTCAGTGGTATATATGTCAGTGTCACAATACAGAGTGGTATTGGTGATGCCTGATGACAGTGGTATACATGTCAGTGTCACACTACAGAGTGGTATTGGTGATGCCTGATGTCAGTGGTATATATGTCAGTGTCACACTACACACACTACAGAGTGGTATTGGTGATGCCTGATGGCAGTGGTATATATGTCAGTGTCACACTACAGAGGGGTATTGGTGATGCCTGATGACAGTGGTATACATGTCAGTGTCACACTACAGATTGGTATTGGTGATGCCTGATGTCAGTGGTATATATGTCAGTGTCACGCTACAGAATGGTATTGGTGATGCCTGATGACAGTAGTATATATGTCAGTGTCTCTCTACAGAGTGGTATTGGTGATGCCTGATGACAGTGGTATATATGTCAGTGTCGCACTACAAAGTGGTATTGGTGATGCCTGATGACAATGGTATATATGTCAGTGTCACACTACAGAGTGGTATTGGTGATGCCTTATGACAGTGGTTTATATGTCAGTGTCACACTACACACACTACAGAGTGGTATTGGTGATGCCTGATGACTGGTTTATATGTCAGTGTCACACTACAGAGTGGTATTGGTGATGCCTGATGACTGGTTTATATGTCAGTGTCACACTACAGAGTGGTATTAGTGATGCCTGATGACAATGGTATATATGTCAGTGTCACAATACAGAGTGGTAATGGTGATGCCTGATTACAGTGGTATATATGTCAGTGTCACACTACAGAGTGGTAATGGTGATGCCTGATGACAGTGGTATATATATCAGTGTCTCAGTACAGAGTGGTATTGGTGATGCCTGATGACAGTGGTATATATGTATTCAGGCCAGTGATCCTCCCCACTCACAGCTCTACACATGATCTACCACTTGTGTCGTTGACAAGAGCTGACCACTTGATTACAAAAATTGACACCTTGATTACTGTTGGGTGTTCGTTTAATGTTACCGTGTCTTGTTGAGCAGTGAACATGCGGACAACAAGGTAACAATTGACTACTCCATCTCTCACTGTGACATTGATCCAGGCGGTTTTCTTTCTTTGCTTCCCTCACTCTTAGCATAGGCAGCTTCCATAGCACCGGGTTTTATTGATCAGGAGCATCACGTTTAGAGCTGGGCCTATGTATTACCATTACAGACCAAGTGTTGGTACCTACTTGGTCCTCCATTCTGGCACACGCATGCTAGCTCCAACATTAACGTGTCGTGCCCATCCGGGAGTGTAAGGGAACATATGGTCAGCATCAGTACATACTGTGATTTTCTGGTACCCCGAATACGTCACAGGCCAGTGATTGTTTGTACTACCATCAAGGGATTCCGTCAAAGGACAGATTCCACACACGCCATATCGCCTTGCTGTCTCGAGACTCCCAGAGTTGTGATATGCTGGCTTGACTGAGGATACATTTGACACCTTCTCTCCATCAGGACTCAAGGATTAACCTGTTCATAGGAATTATGTGATTGGGTAATACAATCCGGCTCCTGCTACAGCTGAACCTTGACACTGTTACTGATATGCTTACTACAAGCCATTTAACTTGTGTGGGAAGTAATTAATACCAAATAGTTCTCAATACTATTTCTCTGTCATTTGAAAGACAGCCACTCAGCTGGTGAATGCATTGCATGGAAGATGATGACAAAAGCAAGTTGGTGAATTTGTTGCTCACATAAAGTGATGACAAAAGCAAGAAAGTATTTTTTTTATAAGTGATGACAGAACTACGACGGCGCCGCCCCCCTCGTCACAAGACAGGGGGGTCTCGGAATGGTTACACAAAGGGGCTCGGCTCTTCCCAGTCAGGGAAGGACAGCTTTGTTGTGATGGGGATACCCCTCCAACAGTTAATCATTAACGGATTAGGAATTTTGGTGTGTCTCTACATTGGCTACAAACATGCTCTGTACATGCGGACCATACATGAGAACCACATGTGGTTCACCAACATTAAGGTAACCACACTCGCTTTGGCGACTTCCTATACCTGATCATTTTACTTATGATATTTCTAATAGATAACTGTTAATTGTTCTATCTTTGCCATTTTGTTTGTCCATTTTTAAATTCATGATAACTTGATATTCATATTTGATACTGAAAATCTGAGCTTTATTATTCTCCGAAAAACATACATTAACAAATTAAAAAAAAAAATCACTGATCGTCAGTACGTCAGTATGTACAGTAGTGTAAGGATGTTCACTGATTGTCAGTAAGTCAGTGTATAGAGTAGTGTAAGGATGTTCACTGATTGTCAGTATGTACAGTAGTGTAATGATGTTCACTGATTGTCAGTAAGTCAGTGTGTACAGTAGTGTAAGAATGTAAACTGATTGTCAGTAAGTCAGTGTGTTAGGTAGTGTAAGAATGTTAACTGATTGTCAGTAAGTCATGGTGTTTAGTAGCGAAAGGATATATTTAACAAAACCCTAAATTACACAGAAAATTAGTTGGTTTAGGACTAATGATCAAGTTTGATGAGTTATTAAACCAAGTTTTGTCTAGGTGATGTATATTTTCTTTTTTATTGACTGTGGTTAGACTCTGCTTTTAGATCTATTTCTTTATTTAGATACTTCATTCAGCTGCATTTCCATTTTCTAGTTGTTTAGAATAGAGTTTTACAAAATTGATTGTTTCTTTGCTTTTAAGATAATATGTCAGAGGCAAATGTAAAGGAAATGTGAAGATGGAAATCATTCCTTTTGAGAAAAAATAATGTGCACCTTCCGGTAAAAGGCTCGGCTGGACTGGTGACTTTGTCATCAGTTTTGTAGTGATGATGAAATACTGGTAAATCCTAACGTGGCTGTTGATTCATGCTGTGTCACATCAAACGGGAAAAATAACGATCACAGAATTTAGTTCTAAAGATATCTCCTGCAAGATTGGTTTGTTTATGTTTTACGTCCTATGAACAGCTATGGTCATTTAATGATGTGCCAGGTTTTGGTGGTGGAGAAAAGCCGGAGTTCCCAGAGAAAAAACACTGACCTATGGCCAGTGCCTGGCCACTGCTCCATGTAGGTCTTGAACCCGTGACCCAGTGGTGGAGGGCTAGTGGTAGCAGAATTTTGTTTGGATGAAATATTTTTGAGATATATTTATGACCATTATAAAATGTTGAAATGCCAGCAAAAAGTTGTTGGTTTGAAGTAAAGATATTATAAAGTTAATTCTGTAATCAGTTTCAGGTACTGACATTTACAAGCAATAGAAACATTAATTGGTGACATCAGAGTGATCTCTATATAGATCATGTGACCCTTAAGGGATTCATCCCTGCAATTTCATAATGAACTATTCCAACCTTTGAATTGGAAGAGTTCAAATTTAAATGTGACTTCAGGGGTAAATGAGTTATTCTTCCATTTGTATAATTTTATTTCATGATTAATCTCTCAAATGGTATTGTAGTAACATTTTTGTTTTTATAAGTCCAAAGGAACAGTAAGTTAAGTGATTTACCAGTCCTTGCTAAAATCTTCTAGTCTTGGCCTATAGACAAGTTCTAGTGTTGAACCCTGATTTGGTGATTCATTTTGGATACCTTTACGTTATTTTATGTTATTTTTGACGTTATATAAAGAATAATCATGAATAAAAAACCTTATATATTTACTGTGTATAAATATTGTAGCATCGGAAATGAAAGAAGCTATAAATAGGCCTTTGGCTGTGGCCCAAATCCTATTGTTTAAGACGATGAAATTCCTTACAACGAAAAGGAATTGGCTTAGGACAAGGGACAGTTATGACCTTATGGAGGACAGTAGGCTACATTCACGGCCTTTCTGACAGAAATGATAATCAAACACTTTTACAGAGTCCAAACATCCCTTGTGATACCCCAAACATGATGGTGTTAGCCGAGTTTGTATGGTCAGAAGATATTACATGTGCCGAGTTTGTATGGTCAGAAGATATTACCGTACATGTGCCGAGTTTGTATGGTCAGAAGATATTACATGTGCCGAGTTGGTATGGTCAGAAGATATTACATGTTATGTTCTAGGTGAGAAGGAACTGTAGCAATTAGTTGAGCCCAGGAAGTAGAGAGATTGAAAGCCCTGTTTAACAGTATCCATTTGTCCTATACTGATCAGCAATGTCCCCATTGAGAACACCAACTTCCTTCTGTTATGGCTTTCTTCACCAATTAATGGTTGGTTCTTCCTTTCTTATTCATCATTTAACAAAAACGGTGTTGTCATTGGCATACAAACCAGACAGGGAGAGGCATGAACAAAACCAACATTTTATCTGGTAATCATTTCAAGCAAGGTGCATAAAAAGTTTGGCTTTTGGCATTTCCATGGAAGCCTATTAAGCATGTTGTTCGCTGGTGTTTAATGGTTAATGTGGCACAGTGATCCAGAAGGAGAAATGCTAGATGTCTGTTTTCCTGGCACCCAATATCAGGATTTCTTGTAGTCATGGAGACTAAGTTCTATGTAAAATGTTACTGCTGTAGTTTTTTTTTATTTGACTATTGTATTGTTTGTTTGATAGATGTCTTGAAGAGAGTTTATTTTGACAGGTAGACTGGGTAATTTTGATTATTAGACTAGTAAATGTTTCACATCATAGCTTCTGTGGAATATTTATTTTACCTCTACCAGGGGCAGGTACTTTGGGACTAAAGGCTTGCGTGTAGTCTGTCTGTCAATATTTCTGTAGGCCCATCTTATTCATGTCCAGACTATAGCTTTTGATTGGTAAAATTTATTAGATGAAATATGGGTACGGACACCATATCCTTGGTAGCTACAGACACCTTATCCTTGGTAGCTACAGACACTCTATCCTAGGTAGCTACAGACACTCTATCCTAGGTAGCTACAGACACCCTATCCTTGGTACCTACAGAAACCCTATCCTTGGTAGCTACAGACACCCTATCCTTGGTACCTACAGACACTCTATCCTAGGTAGCTACAGACACTCTATCCTAGGTACCTACAGACACTCTTTCCTTGGTAGCTACAGACACTCTATCCTTGGTAGCTACAGACACCCTATCCTAGGTAGCTACAGACACTTTATCCTTGGTAGCTACAGACACCCTATCCTAGGTAGCTACAGACACCCTATCCTTGGTAGCTACAGACACCCTATCCTTGGTACCTACAGACAC
>NW_018408809.1:93013-109418 GCF_002113885.1 Mizuhopecten yessoensis | reverse complement strand
CTATCCTAGGTAGCTACAGACACCCTATCCTTGGTAGCTACAGACACCCTATCCTAGGTAGCTACAGACACTTTATCCTTGGTAGCTACAGACACTCTATCCTAGGTAGCTACAGACACTCTATCCTTGGTAGCTACAGACACTCTATCCTTGGTAGCTACAGACACCCTATCCTAGGTAGGTACAGACACTCTATCCTTGGTAGCTACAGACACCCTATCCTAGGTAGGTACAGACACCCTATCCTTGGTACCTACAGACACTCTAACCTTGGTAGCTACATCTGACTGACACCTGTGTTAACATAATAAGCCCGGCTGCAGTCAGTGCATCGAGGCACTTCAGTGGCACGCAGTAGGTGTGGTACACAGGTAGGACTACCTGTTCGTCAAATGGATAGGATAAATACTAAGGTCTTGACTGGTCAGGGATAAATAAGAGATGAGGAACACAAGGTGTTCAATCAATTGCAGTTCGAGTCATCCAAGGTTACTTTACAAAGAATGTATAAGAGCATGGTCAGATCATCAGTTATGGCGAATTAAGTATTCCACCTACAGTTGTGGGGTCGCACAGCGTTACACGATGTGTGGTGTGCGCACGATGTGTGCACGATGGGCGAACGATAAAAAGCTGAACGATCATTGCTTGCGCACGATGGACGGACGTTGTGCGATAACAATCGTGGTTTGTGTAAATTGAGGAATGCCTTAACAATTTATACGGTTTCGTGTTTAAACATATAAACTTGATGTTTACGTATGTTTCTATATTCTAGCAACATCTATAAACTTATCTTTCTGTCTATATATTCTTATAATTAGGAATTGTGTTTTCTGTGTTTCTAAACAAACTTAATCGACACATGTAAAATTACAACACAATCCCGTATACAGGTAAACATAACCACTTTGTACATGTACCTGGACCGTAGTTTTCTCCCCGCCGGGGGCATTTACGTAACTCGTCGGGTAAGGCCGGATGTGTGAAAATCCAGGTGAAGGGGAGCTATAGGCAAACGAATGCAAATAACAAATACTATTCATTATCAAACGGTATCGCATATCAGCTCTGTGTGTCAGGCACTGGTAAGGTAAAACTCTGGACACTCATAAAATTGTTATTTACCTGTTCTGTTACCTTGGAGCCAAACCCATTCTTGACAGCCTAACGGTCGCTGTAATACTGTGTAACACGCATTGTGAAATTGTATAATCTTGATTATTGTGATAAGAAATTACAGATATATACACAGTGTACATTATCGCATACAAGCCTTCCGTATTTTTGTCATTTCGTGATTTTGATCTACAAATGATACCAAATCGCACAGTTGTGCTGAGGGAAGTGCACAACGGGGCGAACGATTGCTAAATCGCACAGTTGTGCGCACCATGTGTGAACGATGTGCGGACGGTGTGTCAACGATGTATGCACGGTGTGCGCACGATATTTTTGGTTCGTTGTGCGGTCCCACAACTGTAGTATGATAGTTGTAACATCTTGGTGTTGTTGTTGTCATAGGGATACAGTACAAAGAAGTTGTCTGACCCAAAAAATACATGTATGGTACACCTGTGGCATCATGTGTTTTTCAGATGCTTGCGTGGCAGATTTCAATTGTACATGGGATTACAGTTGCCTTCTATCTTCGTGCTAGAAGGAATTTCCCTTAAGCTCAATCAGTAGAGTGTTGGACCGGGAAGCTTGGGGTCGCTGGTTCTATCCCTGGTGGAAGCACACTATTATCTTTCCTGATACAATTGTATTTAAGTTGGATATCAAAGGGGAAGAACCTATTGTGTACATGACACACATGGCAGCTCCTGTTATGGAACCTGATTCTCTGCCTGTGGACATTGATGCTAGTGTCTGTTGTAGGGCTACAATACATTAACTGTCTCTCATGTCTTCTTGTGGATTATTGGCTCTGCCCTTCCCTGTACATTTCTACAAACCAAATCTCTGTCTGTGACAGCTAAAGGGCAGTCATGGTCACTCATACACTTGACTGTCTGCATGCCCGCTGATCTATGTGACACATGGAAACTAGCTGTGTCT
This sequence comes from Mizuhopecten yessoensis, assembly GCF_002113885.1. Taxonomy (NCBI): domain Eukaryota; kingdom Metazoa; phylum Mollusca; class Bivalvia; order Pectinida; family Pectinidae; genus Mizuhopecten; species Mizuhopecten yessoensis. The sequence goes on along the minus strand of NW_018408809.1, from coordinate 107,357 downwards.
ACCCAGAATTAATGGGTTGGCTATTGTGAAGTATATCACATATATTATCTAACAATACAGTAAATCCAGGGTTGCCAACCTCTTAGGGAGTCCAGTGTGGGAGATCTCCCTCCACTGGGTTTTACAATGTGTGAGACTTTTGATGGCGTCGCGGCGTAACGTCGTTTTGGGTGTTAAGATAACATTACAAATGTATCAAACAAATCCTGGCTTTCTCTGACTACTATAACATCTGCATTGTTGATATTTTCACTTCAAGATTTTTTTAGGAAAATAAAACAAAACATTTTTTGCAGATATATAAAAGATTTTTATTTATCACACAAAAAAAACTGACATCAGAAATGCAACACATTATATAATCAAAGGCCTTTCTTGTAACGATTCCACCCTTGGCTAGAACAGGTACCAGTCTTTTTTTCTGTATTTCCATGACCTGTTAAAAAAATAACAGTTCATATCAAAAGTAAGAACTTTACCATAGTAACATGAAAAAGTTCATAACATGAAAGATAAAAAAATATATGATTATTTAACAGTGGAAAAATATTTTACAATTACTTCTGGCTACTATCCTAAGCAACAAATAACAGTTAGACCCTTAGCATTTATACCACATTTGCAATCCGATTTGTTGCATGATTATGTATTTGACTACCTACGTAATATGTCTATCCAACATGCCAAAGCACTTCCCGAAACTCGTTATGTTTTCATCGCATCAGATTAAAAATTGTTTATTACTACAAGTCTCAGGTGTGTTAAATCATATACGCCACTTTACTGCAAAAAATAACTTCAAACTTTTCATCAGCCATTAGCTACTGTCTGTTCGTGATTCAATAATCTTTTTCTCTTAATATTTGTAAAGGCCCGGCCTAAAAACAATCTCCTAATGCACGACGATATTATTAGTAAAATTTTCTTTTTCTGTGCGATAGGTACATTCAATATTAAGTTTACGAGTGAAAACAACTTTATTGATTGATAGGTTTTACGTCCGCTTCACTACCGAGTAGTTTGGTTATCCAGCAGACGATTGTGAAAACAACTCACCTTATGATATATTTACATTCGTTCCCACCGGATGTAAAGCGACACCTCGCGTCAGCTCACTTCCAAAGCACAACGTTGCAATAAGAGTTATTCCCCTTAGTACGACCGAAGCTAAAATTTGCCGATTTATGGCTTCGCGTGGGTAGAGGGAGAATATTTTCGAATGCGTGAGATGTATGGCTCACGTGGCGTGAGACATGATTATGCGTGAGTAAGGTCGTCTCTGCGTGACGAATGCGTGAGATTTTGTCTCACGCCGTGAGAGTTGGCAACCCTGTAAATCTTGTATATATTCTTGATATTTTGTCTAAGTTTCCTAAGTTTAAGAAGGTTTAATCAGGGTATTTTGGGGAAATGGAACCAGAATTCAAAATAATAAGGAATTGTTATATCCACTTATGATTTGGAATTGTCCTCCACAATTTTTTTGTTGAAAAAGGTGGGGTTATTGTTTTTTGCTGTCAGTCCCTCTACCTGTATCACAATGTTTTCTGGTCAGTAACTTTCCTGAATATTGACAGATTTTAGTAAGACTTCGGTTGTACTTATTAATGGCGATATAACCAAGTTAAAAAGATAAGTAGGATCTATATATTTAAATGTAACTAACATTACTTTAATTATGTTCAGACATTCGTTTGTGGAACTGCACCAATTTTGGTGTAGGTTTGAAATTCAATGATGCTAATTCCCAGGTCAAGTTTGGAGATTACTCTTTTAATGATGTCACATGTACTTAAACAAATTAACACTTGTTTTTATTATGTTTGATAGAAAACAGGTTGTGATTATATTTGTGATAAAAGTGTCACAACATCACAACAACTGAAAGTGTTAGTCATCTTATGTAGTTATGTCATATAAATAGTGACGATTTTTATTTGACAGGAAGTGGAGAGGGAGATATCCTTTAGGACAGAGTCAGGACTGTACTATTCTTACTACAAACAACTGGTCCATGCTTCCTCCATAACTCAAGGTAAGGACAGCGCCCCTAGCCTCCCACATACCTCAGCATTTCAAAAATTAAGATAGCGTCTCTTGCATCTAGTAATTTAGAGATGTATTTCACATCATACATTTTATCAACACCATTAAAAGATATATTGTATTTACAACATTTAGATACATTTAGATACATTTCCCTGTGTGTAAAGGCCCGGTCACAACCCACCGTGCATGTTTTTAGTTTGTACGTTTTTTGGGGAGGCCACGGCCACCACGTTTTTCTGGGTACGGGGGGGGGGGGGCAAGAGCAGGGAGAGAGTAGTACGTCAACGCATTTCATTCGCACAGTTGGGCAAGGTGTAAGTACGTGGCCTTGCCGTGAGCGGTTGCCTGCATCGTACAGAGACCGTACTTACACGTGCGGCTCACGTACGGTGTCCTTATAAATTACTCACTTGCATGTTGTAAGTGCATGGAAGTGCGATGAACGTGATTTTTTCCGCCCAATGTCACTCGGCTTTTATATATACTGCCGAAATCATTGCGCACAACATGTGTTGTAAGTGCGGAGCACGTGCTTACTCGGTACGGTCCACGTCAGTTCTGCGTGCTCATTGGACAGTAGAACTGGGGAAGTGCCGGGTAAGCACAGACCACGCACTTATCACGTGCGCAGCATGCACGTTCTAAGTGCGCCGTCCGTAGAGCAAGTGCCCGTTGGCAAAAATAAAAAATACTTATGGAGTCAGTGCGTTGTGCACTCATTGCCTGTAGAAGGCACGCGCGTCACCCGTACTTGGGTGAATCATCCGTAGCCAGACCGCATCCTGAACGCAGCGAAAGTTCCTCATGCACTAAAAGTGCTACGGTGTGTCTGCATGCTCCCAAATCCGTACTGAGGCGGTACTCACCACGTACGGATCCCCAAATTTGACCCACGTTTTTGCAAGTAGACAGCACGCACTTGCAAGTACGGCGGGTTGGGACCACAGCTTAAGATAGAGCTGCCCAGGGTAAGGAGGGGTGTAGGAAATTTGATATTATACCCCATTTCACGTGACGTGACGTCACAATGGCTCAACAAGGGCGTGATGTCGCAAATTCGGAACCCTTTGATGCCGAAATGCGGAAAAGGCAAAATGATAAATTAAAACCTTAGTAAAACCAGTATTAATAAGAAATGTGTTATGCATTCTACCAAACAACCATATGATAGGCAAATTGAGCCAATACCGTGTACTGAAAAAAAAAAAAAAAAAGGTTAAAACATTTTACGATATATTTACTGTAAACGTTAGAAAGATGTGATTATTTTTTTTGCACAAACTTTGTTTGCAAATATGGGGTATGCAAAATCTGGCTGACTGATTTGTATTCGTCTAAAAAGCTCTGGGGAAAATTGATATTTTCAGAATGCTGGCAGGTCCAAACGTATTTTCATGGTTTCTGAACATATTCTGGTGGTGGGGATGAGAGAAACAATACTTTTTCATGCCCAAGGGTGTAGGCTAGGGAAATTCCACCCACAGGATTTTCGAATTTGGCAAAACCCTCGGCTTTCAAAATGGTGGCAGGTCCAAACGCATTTTCATGGTTTCTGATCATGAGCTTATTCTGGTTGTTGGAATGAGAGAAAAATACTCTTTCATGCTCAAGGGTGTACAGATGGGAAATTCCACCCTTGGAATTTCCCTGCCATACACCCATGGTCATGAAAGAGTCTTATAATATTGACACCATCTAGATACATCTATATTGACACCATTTAGATACATTTATATTGACACCATCTAGATACATTTATATTGACAACACTTGATACATTTATATTAATTGACACTATTTAGATACATTTATATTGACACCATCTGGATACATTTGTATTTACACCATCTAGATACATTTATATTGACAACACTTAGATACATTTATATTAATTGACACTATTTAGATACATTTATTATTGACACCATTTAGATACAGTTATATTGACACTATTTAGATTCATTTATATTTACAACATTTAGATACGTATTGTTGTTTAGATACATTTATACTGACACCATTGAGATACATATATATTTACTATATTTAGATTCATTTATATTTACAACTTTTAGATACATATATATTTACTATATTTAGATACATTTATATTTACAACATTTAGATACATATTGTTGTTTAGATACATTTATATTGACACCATTGAGATACATATATATTTACTATATTTAGATTCATTTATATTTACAACATTTAGATACATATTGTTGTTTAGATACATTTGTATTGAAACCATTGAGATACATATATATTTACTATATTTAGATACATTTATATTTACAACATTTAGATACATATTGCTGTTGAGATACATTTATATTTACTATATTTAGATTCATTTATATTTACAACTTTTAGATACATATTGTTGTTTATATACATTTATATTGACACCATTGAGATACATATATATTTACTATATTTAGATACATTTATATTTACAACATTTAGATACATTTATATTAACAACATTTAGATATATTTACAACATTTACTTAGAAACATTTATATTTACATTTACTTAGATAAATTTATATTTACAACATTTAGATACATTTATATTTACAACATTTAGATACATTTATATTAACAACATCTAGATACATTTATAATGACACCATCTGGATACATTTGTATTTACACCATCTAGATACATTTATATTGACAACATTTAGATTCATTTATATTAATTGACACTATTTAGATACATTTATATTGAAACCATTTAGATACAGTTATATTGACACTATTTAGATTCATTTATATTTACAACATTTAGATTCATTTATATTTACAACATTTAGATACATTTATATTGACAACATCTAGATACATTTATATTAATTGACACTATTTAGATGCATTTATATTTACACCATCTTGATACATTTATATTTACAACATTTAGATACATATTGCTGTTGAGATACATTTATATTTACTATATTTAGATTCATTTATATTTACAACTTTTAGATACATATTGTTGTTTATATACATTTATATTGACACCATTGAGATACATATATATTTACTATATTTAGATACATTTATATTTACAACATTTAGATACATTTATATTAACAACATTTAGATATATTTACAACATTTACTTAGAAACATTTATATTTACATTTACTTAGATAAATTTATATTTACAACATTTAGATACATTTATATTTACAACATTTAGATACATTTATATTGACACCATTTAGATACATTTATATTTACAACATTTAGATACATTTATATTGACAACATTTAGATACATTTATATTTACAACATTTAGATACATTTATATTGACAACATTTAGATACATTTATATTTACAACATTTAGATACATTTATATTGACAACATTTAGATACATTTATATTTACAACATTTAGATACATTTATATTGACACCATTTAGATACATTTATATTTACAACATTTAGATACATTTATATTGACACCATTTAGATACATTTATATTTACAACATTTAGATACATTTATATTTACAACATTTAGATACATTTATATTTACAACATTTAGATACATTTATATTGACACCATTTAGATACATTTATATTTACAACATTTAGATACATTTATATTTACAACATTTAGATACATATCGTCATATTTTTGTTTAGAACCATTGTAAGAGGCAGACATAAAAGGAGGCACTGCTAATGAAATGCTTTGTTTTTAGTTCTATCAGTTCTACAGACTGTTTTCTGTGTTTATACACTGCTGTGTGATCTCACTGTATCACAGTAACACTGCAGCAGACATTTCTATAGGATTTCTCAGTTTGCCGATGCTCAAGATATGATGGCAGTCCATCACTCTATCTCAATGATCTGGCAGAAAGGTGTGCTAGCTTTTTAATTAAGACCAATCCTCCGGAGATAATATCATTTTCCAAAACGATATGTGTGGCAATACCTGATAGTAACTGTAGGACATCATTGGACGGGAACTTACCAACAGGTAGCGGCCAGTATGTTATAGTTCTGTGTTCATTAGTGAATTAGTTCATTAATTATTATTTTTATATACATTTAATAACCCAGGCATGCATGCATCATTCGTGGGTCGTCTGGGTATGGGCTGCCCCAGCTACGAACTACAATACATGAAACACATTCTATTTATTTTTCTTCACAAATCAACACTTGTTGATTTCTTTCTCTCTCACTTTTTCACACTCCCATATTGTAATTTCTTCTTTTTTACCTCACTTTTTTACAATCTTGTGTAACCCCTCCTCACACGGTGGTAACAAAAACAAAAATAATAATACAGAACTTTTGTCCGGTTCCCGTGTTCCTTAGCTCCTAGATCTAGAGCATTTAACAGCATCTTAACAGGGAAAATCCTGGAATTTGAGAGCAGTGGGCCATTTTTAGCCATTTTCAGTCAATATTCAAATTAAGAGGGGCCATTCTATGTTTGATTATAAGAAAATTGGAACATTGAGAGGCCAATTTCAGTTTTGAGCCCCATATCATTTATATTGACAAATATATTGACACCATCTGGATACATTTATATTGACACCAATACCTTTTCGAAGATTATCCCTGTAACCTATCCCTGTAACCGCTGTGTGCTGGTTGGTAGACATGGGTATGACTGTTTGCATCAGGGTGGAGGGGTGTGTTGGACCATTAAAGGGGGTCTTAATTTGGGCAGACCTTGTTGAAGTTATTGTCTGTATCAAATATATCAAATACATCGTTATATGTTTGTATGAAATTAAAATAAAGAGCCGTTGGAGAGATACTTTCAGGTAGTCGGCTTTGTTACCCTTTGCCATGCGTGGTTCAGTATTTGTTGCTTTTCTGTCATCTTTTCCATGGTTTAGAACATTCCTTGGCCAAAGGAATTCATTGTTTTATCAATGAGCGGTTTGACTCTCGTGGGACAGCAGGAAGACAACCTTTTAAGATTTTGAGCAAGTTTAGTTATTTCTTGGGTTTGTTTAAAAATTGAAGATTTCGACCATGTCCCCAATTTATGGTTGCCCTAAAAGATATTATGATAAACCCAGTGAATATTTTGCCTTTCTAATAGAGTGTTAATTAACAGTATTGACTTATCATTGTTTTGTGCAAAATTTCAAACCACAGAAACTTATTTCATGGATAAAACTGCAAAAGTTTGACCCCAAAAGAATTAAGGCAGATACAGTATTTCTCAAGTTCCAAACACGAACATATTGCAGCCTCCCAAAATATACACGCACACACTACACGCATGCATCTTGCACACAGGGGAGGCCGTCCTTAAATGACCTTAGCTGTTAATAGGACGTTAAACAAAATCAAACAAACAAAATACAGTCAAGTTGGCTTCAACCAAAATTGTACAGCAGCTCTCAATTTCATTGAGGAAGGCTTCAACTAAATTTGTACAGTAATTCTCAAGTTCCATAAGGAAAACTTAAGCCAAAACTGGTTAAAATATCCAGGTCACTTACTTGACCAAGTGTTGTTTTTTGTTACTGTTTTGGTCAATAAAACATTTGAAATTGCCACCTTGGTTTCATATAAGCTGAAATATTTCCGATGTCTTGTCTAAATAATAAATGGTAAAAGATATGAGTGATACAGGCCCCGCAGGGTATTTGTTATATATTTCTACAGGTTAAAATGTCCCTACTTCTGATTTAAGTCATGAATCAAGACAGCGTAGGAAATCCTAAGGGAGGCCAATATTGGCAAGCTTTCCTAGACAGGGTTAGAATGGAGGTGACACATGAAATAGGCAATACACAACACACATCTGTCCGAGTATCAGTGGTGGATAATAATTTACAAAATCTGAAACACTGAATAATGTATTAAATAAATTGTCACTAGGATTTCAAATTTCATCCAAATAGGAGAAAATAAACAGTGCTGATACTATATGACATATGGCTATGTGGAGTACAATGCCTGACGTTGAACAAGCTATGCGAGTATGGGAATACACTGGGGATCGGGTGACAAATGACTGAATCGGTGCTCGTTGAAATGGCGCACATTCATCACGATGCCATTATGTCGTCTCTGTAATATCATTATGTCACGTTGATTGAACAGCAGTATAATGATATTTGTTTTAAAACAAATGGGATCAGCTGTTAACAGTTTTGTGGAAAAGATATTACTCTTAAATAATTTGCATATATTTATAACAGCATTTGTGACAAGTATGACTGATCTGTGTGTTACTAATTGCTTGAAAACAGATTATAGCTCATAGCTCCTAGTATCCCCAACTGTCTCACAGCTCTGACTAGATGTGATCATAGCTCCTAGTATCCACAACTGTCTGATAGCTCTGACTAGATGTGATCATAGCTCCTAGTATCCACAACTGTCTGTTAGCTCTGACTAGATTTGATCATAGCTCCTAGTATCCCCAACTGTCTGTTAGCACTGACTAGATGTGATCATAGCTCCTAGTATCCCCAGCAGTCTGTTAGCTCTGACTAGATGTGATCATAGCTGTTAGTATCCCCAACTGTCTGTTAGCTCTGACTAGTATGACTGATCTGTGTGTTACTAATTGCTTGAAAACAGATTATAGCTCATAGCTCCTAGTATCCCCAACAGTCTGTTAGCTCTGACTAGATGTGATCATAGCTACTAGTATCCACAACTGTCTGTTAGCTCTGACTTGATGTGATCATAGCTCCTAGTATCCCCAACTGTCTGTTAGCACTGACTAGATGTGATCATAGCTCCTAGTATCCCCAGCAGTCTGTTAGCTCTGACTAGATGTGATCATAGCTGTTAGTATCCCCAACTGTCTGTTAGCTCTGACTAGTATGACTGATCTGTGTGTTACTAATTGCTTGAAAACAGATTATAGCTCATAGCTCCTAGTATCCCCAACTGTCTGTTCGCTCTGACTAGATTTGATCATAGCTCCTAGTATCCCCAACTGTCTGACAGCACTGACTAGACGTGGTCATAGCTCCTAGTATCCCCAACAGTCTGTTAGCTCTGACTAGATGTGACCATAGCTCCTGGTATCCACAACTGTCTGTTAGCTCTGACTAGATTTGATCATAGCTCCTAGTATCCCCAACTGTCTGATAGCTCTGACTAGATGTGATCATAGCTCCTAGTATCCCCAGCAGTCTGTTAGCTCTGACTAGATGTGATCATAGCTGTTAGTATCCCCAACTGTCTGTTAGCTCTGACTAGTTTTGATCATAGCTCCTAGTATCCCCAACTGTCTGTTAGCACTGACTAGATGTGATCATAGCTCCTAGTATCCCCAACTGGCTGACAGCTCTGACTAGATGTGATCATAGCTCCTAGTATCCACAACTGTCTGTTAGCTCTGACTAGATTTGATCATAGCTCCTAGTATCCCCAACTGTCTGATAGCTCTGACTAGATGTGATCATAGCTCCTAGTATCCCCAACTGGCTGACAGCTCTGACTAGATGTGATCATAGCTCCTAGTATCCCCAGCAGTCTGTTAGCTCTGACTAGATGTGATCATAGCTACTAGTATCCCCAACTGTCTGTTAGCTCTGACTAGAAGTGATCATAGCTCCTAGTATCCACAACTGTCTGATAGCTCTGACTAGATATGATCATAGCTCCTAGTATCCCCAACTGTCTGTTAGCACTGACTAGATGTGATCATAGCTCCTAGTATCCCCAGCAGTCTGTTAGCTCTGACTAGATGTGATCATAGCTCTTAGTATCCCCAACTGTCTGTTACTTCTGACTAGATGTGATCATGCATAGCTCCTAGTATCCCCAACTGTCTGATAGCTCTGACTAGATGTGACCATAGCTCCTAGTATCCCCAACTGTCTGTTAGCTCAGACTAGATTTGATCATAGCTCCTAGTATCCCCAACTGTCTGATAGCTCTGACTAGATGTGACCATAGCTCCTAGTATCCCCAACTGTCTGACAGCACTGACTAGACGTGGTCATAGCTCCTAGTATCCCCAACAGTCTGTTAGCTCTGACTAGATGTGATCATAGCTCCTGGTATCCCCAACTGTCTGTTAGCTCTGACTAGATGTGGTCATAGCTCCTAGTATCCCCAACTGTCTGTCAGCTCTGACTAGATGTAGTCATAGCTCCTAGTATCCCCAACTGTCTGTTAGCTCTGGCTAGATGTGATCATAGCTCCTAGTATCCCCAACAGTCTGTTAGCTCTGACTAGATGTGATCATAGCTCTTAGTATCCCCAACTGTCTGTTACTTCTGACTAGATGTGATCATGCATAGCTCCTAGTATCCCCAACTGTCTGATAGCTCTGACTAGATGTGATCATAGCTCCTAGTATCCCCAGCAGTCTGTTAGCTCTGACTAGATGTGATCATAGCTCCTAGTATCCCCAACTGTCTGACAGCACTGACTAGATGTGATCATAGCTCCTAGTATCCCCAACAGTCTGTTAGCTCTGACTAGATGTGATCATAGCTCCTGGTATCCCCAACTGTCTGTTAGCTCTCACTAGATGTGATCATAGCTCCTAGTATCCCCAGCAGTCTGTTAGCTCTGACTAGATGTGATCATAGCTCCTAGTATCCCAAACTGTCTGTTAGCGCTGACTAGATGTGATCATAGCTCCTGGTATTCACCCTAGTATCCCCAACTGTCTGTTAGCTCTGACTAGATGTGATCATAGCTGTTAGTATCCCCAACTGTCTGTTAGCTCTGACTAGACGTGATCATAGCTCCTAGTATCCCCAACTGTCTGTTAGCTCTGACTAGATGTGATCATAGCTCCTAGTATCCCCAACTGTCTGTTAGCGCTGACTAGATGTGATCATAGCTCCTGGTATTCCCAACTGTCTGTTAGCTCTGACTAGATGTGACCATAGCTCCTGGTATCCCCAACTGTCTGTTAGCGCTGACTGATCATAGCTCCTAGTATCCCCAACTGTCTGACAGCTCTGACTACATGTGATCATAGCTACTAGTATCCACAACTGTCTGTTAGCTCTGACTAGATGTGACCATAGCTCCTGGTATCCCCAACTGTCTGTTAGCTCTGACTAGATGTGATCATAGCTACTAGTATCCACAACTGTCTGTTAGCTCTGACTAGATGTGATCATTGCTCCTAGTATCCACAACTGTCTGACGGCTCTGACTAGATGTGATCATAGCTCCTAGTATCCCCAACTGTCTGTTAGCTCTGACTAGATGTGATCATTGCTCCTAGTATCCACAACTGTCTGACAGCTCTGACTAGATGTGATCATAGCTCCTGGTATCCCCAACTGTCTGTTAGCTCTGACTAGATGCAATCATAGCTCCTAGTATCCCCAACTATCTTTGGGACTAGCTAGGGATGTGATGGATGTGATTGTAGTAACCTTGGAGACTAGCTAGGGATGTGATGGAAGAAAAGTCACTGAACACAGCGGAAGTAAATTTAATCAGAAGCTGTTCTCTGGCGGTCTAGATTGCAGAATGTTCTGGAATAGGAAAAAATGGTATTTTTTGCTTGGTTTGAAATAGATGCTGTATCACTGTAATACTACCCTCTGCAGACAGACCAAATGTCACTAGTTCTATATCACAGGAAACTCATGTGACATCACATTTTACATAGTGTACTGTGTGTAAAAGAAAATTATGCACTTTCTTGTTTGATTTGGAGATAAAGTAACAAAGAAGACCCAAATCTAATCTCAATATTTCTGTTTTATGAATATCTCTCTGCTGTTACTTGTCCGGAGGAAATCATAGATCATAAAATTCTGGAGATATTGCAAATTTTTCAGGTTGTTTATTGCCTCAAAAAGTACAATAAAAAAATCCAATGATTAATGAGAATTTATGTATAGTTTAATGATATTTTACAAGCTATAAAATGTTGTGTATGATTTGTTTATAACAACTCAAAAATGATTCAAATTGGTAAAATTTTATAGAATTTGATATGATTTTCCCTACTTTGTGGTACTGTGATGGCTGACCAGTGAAGGCGTCTACCCCTCCAACATTTGGTTTGTTTGTTCGAGGCCTGCATATGTACGTGGGGGCAGTCACCACAAGTTATGGCGACAGGTCGGTGGTTTTTATCTGTGCACCCCAGTTTTCCTCTACCACCAGGACCCGGCAAATCCTTAAATGACCGAAGCTGTTACTAGGACATAAAACACAAACATATCAAACCCTGTAATTTTGATCTAACATTATATAAATATCACATTCATGAGAGGGCGATATTGCATATTTTCACCCCAAGGAACAATGCTTTCCGATGGGTGAAAATATGCAATATCGCCCTCTCATGAATGTGATTTTTATTTTATTATACCGAGTGTCATGTTTAGGTGTTTCACCACTTCACCATTTTTAAAGGTCCTTGTGTTGATTTGACATAAACCAAGACTTCATCTCAACAGTTGTCGAATGAACCAACCATGAATGTGATTTGATAACACCCTGGCACTGGGACGAACCGTGCACGCATACGTTCGGCGCATGTGATTTTTTTTGGAATGTCACCCTGTCTTCTTTATCTTTGTAAAATGAGCAAGTAACATTGAAAATGTTCACATCTTTTTCAACCAATCAGATTACGAGATTTTAACAGAAGGTATGATAATCTGAAATATCATATGACCGAGATTTGTTTTGAATTATGGTTTTAGCCTACTGTGTTAGAAGTATCTAGTTCGGATACAATTTCCACATTTGATTTATACTTATTGTATGTAACTAATGATTTCATTGAGTTGATCACATCATACAAGATGTCTGATCTTTATTGTACATTTCCATTTAATTTTGGTTCTAGCCATACATGTATGTATTCTATTGATTCAGTCTATGCCCATAATACAAGTAATAATCTCTCTCTTTGATTGTATCATCAAAGTAAAACCTTTCTCGTAAAGAACTGTGAAACAGCAAATGGTCTTAGGAATCAAGTTTTCTTGCAATTATTTGAAATTTCCTAAGCATAAAGTGAAAATGTTTGTACAAAAAGTATTTGTATTGTCAATAACACATTTTTTTTATACAATTTACTTGCATTTTGCCAATTTTAACATTTTTCTATATAATATATCTGACATTTTGATGTTGTAGGCCTCTATGAGATTACCCATGACAACATGACAGAGCATCCAAGCACAATCAATGTACTGGAACGTATGAACATCTACCAAGAGGTCATCCTTAGCATCCTCTACAGAGTTCTTCCTATCAAAGTAAGTCCTCAGCACCCTCTACAGCCTCATCAAAGTAAGTCCTCAGCACCCTCTACAGCCTCATCAAAGTAAGTCCTGCATCCTCTACAGCCTCATCAAAGTAAGTCCTCAGCACCCTCTACAGCCTCATCAAAGTAAGTCCTCAGCACCCTCTACAGCCTCATCAAAGTAAGTCCTCTGCATCCTGTAAAGTCCATTATTAAATTAAGTCCTCAGTATCCTCTACAGAGTTCTTCCTATCAAAGTAAGTCCTCTGCATCCTCTACAGACATATTAAGGCAAGTCCTCAGCATCCTCTACAGAGTTTTTCCTATCTAAGTAAGTCTTCAGCACCCTCTGCAGTCATCAATAAAGTAAGTCCTCAGCACCCTTTACAGCCTCATCAAAGTAAGTCCTCTGCATCCTCTACAGACTCATTAAATTAAGTCTTCAGTATCCTCTACAGAGTTCCTCCAACCAAAGTATGTCCTCAGCATCTTCTACAGTCCTCATCAAAATAAGTCATCAGCACCCTCCACAGAGTCCTCCACATTAAAGAAAGTCTTCAGCATCCTCTACAGAAATTTTCCCATCAAATTAAGTCTTCATTATCCTTTACAGAATCCTTCCGATCAAAATAAGTCTTCAGCATTCCCTACAAAATCCTTTTCATCAAATAAAGTCTTCATCATCCTCTACAGAATCCTTCTCATCAAAGTAAGTCCTCAGCATCCTCTACAGATTCCTTTCTTTCAAAGTAGGTCCATAGCTCCCTCTACAAAGTTCTCTACATCAAAGTAAGTCCTACCCATCCAAGTTAGTCCTCAGCATCCTCTACAGAGTCCTCCCCATCAAAGTGAGTCATCAGCTTCCTCTACAAAGTTCTCTACATCAATGTAAGTCCTCTCTATCCAAGTTAGTCCTTAGCATCCTCTACAGAGTCCTCTCCATCAAAGTGAGTCATCAGCTCCCTCTACAAAGTTCTCTACATCAAAGTAAGTCCTCCCCATCCAAGTTAGTCCTCAGCATCCTCTACAGAGTCCTCCCCATCAAAGTGAGTCATCAGCTCCCTCTACAAAGTTCTCTACATCAAGGTAAGTCCTC
>NW_018408809.1:74811-91209 GCF_002113885.1 Mizuhopecten yessoensis | reverse complement strand
GGGACACTGTTAACAGGGACAGGTATCTGGATAACTAAGGGACACTGTTAACAGGGACAGGTATCTGGATATTTAAGGGACACTGTTAACAGTGACAGGTATCTGGATAACTAAGGGACACTGTTAACAGGGACAGGTATCTGGATAACTAAGGGACATTGTTAACAGGGACAGGTATCTGGATATCTAAGGGACACTGTTAACAGGGACAGGTATCTGGATAATTAAGGGACACTGTTAACAGTGACAGGTGAACATTTAAACTGTATTTTACATGTTGTTCTGTTTGTTCAGACTGGACACAACTCGTGTGGAGTATATTATCCCCTTGCGTGAGAGTTTCTCCCTACCATTCCTGTGGGTACAGATAGCTGCCACCTCTTTCTACTTCAGACCCAGCAACAACCCTACCAAAGATGTGAGTCATATTCTACTGGTTCTCTAGAAATATCATAAAGCTATTACATGAAAATGGTAGTATATTGTATGTATCAGTAGGATTTTAACCCAAAAATAAAATGAATTGACTTTTCAAATCTGCTGTTTATTTTGAACTCACATCAGAGGTGCAGGTGCCCTATAGTAAACATGGTGTTCGTCCGTCCAGCTGTCTGTCAGTACTTTCTTTTACAGAATCCAAAAGAGTAATCTTTTTGAAGTTTGACATGGTGATACACTGTGATATGGTAGAAGAGCAATAAGGATTAAAAAATTCTGGGGGTACTAACAGGTGCATGGCAGGGCCCTTGCTGACCAGTCAGTGTTCTAATTAATTTACAATATACAGTTCACAGGGCTTCTAGGACTGCATTTTGGTAATGCATTTGTTACAATTAGTACTTCTTAGCTTACTGGCCAGTTTGTTTAGTATTCTATACCAGACTAATCATTATCTATTTGTACATTATTATGACAGAAACTGTCCATAGCCCTGAGCCTAGTGAGTACCTTCTTCTTTGCCCTGGGATGGCAGTTCAACCAGTTCATCATCCTTCTTCAGTCCTTTTCCCTGTTTGGTGTGTGGATTTTAGACCTTGTTCCCCCGAAGAAGGTAAGTGACACTGACTGACTGAGTAGATTTATCAGAAAACTACAAACATGATGGTCAATCATTTAAAGACAATTCATAAGAATGACTGTGAAGGTGAGGTCACACTTGTAGTCACACTTCCTAACGTCAGTGAAGGTGAGGTCACAAATGTAGTCACACTTCATAAGAATGACTGATTGTGGAATACATTGGATGTGAAGCACACCTTGGCCAAAGGTATTCAATGTTTTATAAATGAAATTGGTGGTGCTGTTGGGACATAGAGGTATGTCTTGAAGAGACTACTTCTTTAAAATTATCAGTCTGAAATCCTAAAATTGAGGGTCCTCTATGCAAATAATTTTTTAATTACTTTTGTAATTGTTCAATAAGAAATTACCATGAATCAATTTATGTTCTAGTTACTTAATATCACATACTATGCCTGAAGGCTTTGTTTAGCTACAATGCTTAAATTCACAGCACAGTTATTTCATTATTGATAATAAGTATCTATAGAAGTAATATTCATTGAAGATTTATGTTCACAAATTTGTCTTCTCGCCACTTTACATGAAAATTAATCTCTCGTACAATAAAATGATAAACAGTAATGTGTATATTGGTTTTACTGATGTGTTGTGTTCTCTTTCCACTATGTATACACCTGTGTCTGCTGTAGGTGAAGATGATGTTTTATATTGAGGCCATTTCCCTACTGGCAGTGTGTCTACTCCAGTTCATCAACAAAATGATCCTTGGATCGTTTGTGATGAGTTTTATACCAGCAGCTTTGTTCCTTATGTATATAAAGGTAAGAGATACAGGGATTTTTGTTGCGTATGTAAAGATACCCAAGCACTGCTCCATATAAAATATACTGTGAAATCATTAATATTTGTGGGTTTTTTAAATTCGTTGATTTCGTGAGTTATCTTCATCCACAAGTTCATAAGTCCACAAAATAGTTACAAGTTTAAGTGAGTGGGTACTGGCAATCCACAAATTCATGTACCCACAAAATTCTGTTTTTTCAGGAAATCGTGAAATTTGGGCCCCTACGAAAATATCTGATATCAGTAGGTATTTACTGGTGTAGTGCACTTTTAGATAAGAGGGTGATGACTTTCAGCATGTTCTCACAGATCTTTTGTGTATGTTTTCAGGGAGATGACATGAAGCTTTGCAGTATACCCTCCCGAATCTTTAAAGTGATATCTTACAGCACTGTAGTACTGATGTTAATGGTTTCTATCAACTTGTCAGTGAAGGTGAGGTCACACTTGTAGTCACACTTCCTAACGTCAGTGAAGGTGAGATCACCCTTATAGTCACACTTCCTAACGTTAGTGAAGGTGGTCACACTTCCTATAACTTACAGATAAGTGAGGTCACACTTGTAGCCACACTTCCTAATGTCAGTGAAGGTGCGGTCACACTTGTAGTCACGCTTCCTAACATCAGTGAAGGGGAAGTCACACTTGTAGTCAAACTTCCTATAACTTTCAGATAAGTGAGGTCACCCTTGTAGTCACACTTCCACACATCAGTGAAGGTGAGGTCGCACTTGTAGTCACACTTTCTAACGTCAGTGAAGGTAAGGTCACACTTGAAGTCACACTTCCTAACATCAGTGAAGGTGAGGTCAGACTTGTAGTCACACTTCCTAACGTCAGTGAAGGTGAAGTCACACTTGTAGTCACACTTCCTATAATTTTCAGATAAGTGAGGTCACACTTGTAGTCACACTTCTAACGTCAGTGAAGGTGAAGTCACACTTGTAGTCAAACTTCCTATAACTTTCAGATAAGTGAGGTCACACTTGTAGTCACACTTCTAACATCAGTGAAGGTGAGGTCACACTTGTAGTCTCACTTCCTAACGTCAGTGAAGGTAAGGTCACACTTGAAGTCACACTTCTAACGTCAGTGAAGGTAAGGTCACACTTGAAGTCACACTTCCTATAACTTACAGATAAGTTTTGAGTTTGAACACATTTACAGTCATACCTTATATAACTCATGGTGACAGTGTTTTGTCGGATACAGAAATCAGTATTTTGGTAAGAATTTTTCTTAATTTTGTGATTTATGCAGATACAGTAAAAAAGTCAGTGTACACAAAACGGGACACTTGTGACAAAGCAACCCAAGAAACTGACATGCAATACCAAAAAAGTATTTTAACATATGCAATTTTCACTCAAGGTTTTTATGTCAATTAATCTGTATACTATTTGTATACTATTATTGGTTACTGATTATGTCACACAGACAGTTTAAGATTTGAAATTATTATGAAACCATAGCTTTCATAATGTATGTGTCATGCAACACTAGTTATTTAGATATCATTTTCAGAAACTTTTTTTTCAAAACTAATGCAAGTTCGGAGAAGAAATTTAATCAGAACATTCTTGAACTCTAAATTATTTGACCTGTGTGTGAGTTTTTGCTTATATTCATCATTTATTCCCAAATATTAGCCAAAACACTAGTGTGTCCATCTCCGGGTACAGTTACACCTGTTTAATAGCCTACGTGACCAGGATACTATGTTGTGATCTATTTATGGAACCATGCGCTGGAAATATCTACTTGTCAAGAAAAGAAAAGTGGGCAATATCTACTTATGAAAAATCAAACATTTTAGGAATTTATACAATGGTATTATATACGTCAGTATTTCACTAAAAAGTGTCTGGTTTTGGAATCCTGAAGTTTTTTAAAAAAAAAAAAATATTTTAGTTCAGGCATATCAAAATTTTACACTTTTTACATAATAATATAGGTAAGCAATTGGGTCACATCATAAAGAACAGAGGTGAAGGAATCGTGAGGTTTCTAACTGAGAAAACAGGTGTAAAAGGGAAAACCCATGTAAAAGGTTCACAAAACACTACCGAGAGAATTGAGGGCGAAATTGTTTGATGAAAGTCAATAGGGAACAAGGATAGTATTTTCATAGTTTATTGTATATATAGGTACATTGAATTACATGCTCATAAGGGAAAATGTGAAAAAGTCCCCAAAAAACTTGTGTGCTGACATTTTGTAAATTATAAACTAGACAAGTGATATCAAAACATCAATAGAAACCTATGACGAAGTCATTGAAATAATTTTCTTCTTAACCTCTTTATTTTTCAGGTTCTAATCAATGTAGAAGCAGATGAACATATATACAAATTTGTGCTGTCTAAATTTGGAATAGGCAATCCTAGGTAAGTATATTCTACAAATGTCATCAACGACCAAGTTCGAACACTGTAACCAATATTCCTAAATATTTGATATTTTCTCTGACATGTTGTTAGTATAAATTTCTCGTCATGATTGGTGTCAATTTCATTAATTTCTCATTATTAATAAGAATTTTTACCATTGTAGATGAAATATGGAAAAAGTTGCACAATGATTTTCCAGTAACCCATATTTAATAGTGCTAGTGCTTTAGTAAGTGAAGGTACAGAATGAGACTTGTGGGTAATTTAGAGTGCACTGTTTTTAACCTATCGATATTCCCCTGTAGTAAAGGCCACATCAACCATAGAGGTCAAAGGGGAAGTTAATCTAAAACGGCTTGTCAGTGTCTTTATAAAATACTTAAAAGTTTTTCTACAGCCTAACTGTCACATGAATCTGTCCAATGATGTTGTGTGTTTGCATGAATCTGTCCAATGATGTTGTGTGTTAACATGAATCTGTCCAATGTACTATGGTGTGTGTTTAGATGAATCTGTCCAATGTACTATGGTGTGTGTTTAGATGAATCTGTCCAATGTACTATGGTGTGTGTTTACATAAATCTGTCCAATGTACTATGTTGTGCGTTTACATGAATCTGTCCAATGTACTATGGTGTGTGTTTAGATGAATCTGTCCAATGTACTATGGTGTGTGTTTAGATGAATCTGTCCAATGTACTATGGTGTGTGTTTACATAAATCTGTCCAATGTACTATGGTGTGTGTTTACATAAATCTGTCCAATGTACTATGTTGTGTGTTTACATGAATCTGTCCAATGTACTACGGTGTGTGTTTACATGAATCTGTCCAATGTACTATGTTGTGTGTATACATGAATCTGTCCAATGTACTATGTTGTGTATTTACATGAATCTGTCCAATGATGTTGTGTGTTAACATGAATCTGTCCAATGTACTATGGTGTGTGTATACATGAATCTGTCCAATGTACTATGGTGTGTGTATACATGAATCTGTCCAATGTACTATGGTGTGTGTATACATGAATCTGTCCAATGTACTATGGTGTGTGTATACATGAATCTGTCCAATGTACTATGGTGTGTGTATACATGAATCTGTCCAATGTACTATGTTGTGTATTTACATGAATCTGTCCAATGATGTTGTGTGTTAACATGAATCTGTCCAATGTACTATGGTGTGTGTATACATGAATCTGTCCAATGTACTATGGTGTGTGTTTACATGAATCAGTCCAATGTACTATGGTGTGTGTTTACATAAATCTGTCCAATGTACTATGGTGTGTGTTTACATGAATCTGTCTAATGTGCTATGGTGTGTGTTTACCAGGGACTTTGATTCACGGATATACCTGTGTTTGGAGGCGTTTAACTTCCTGTCGTTTGATACTTACGAGAGACTGACAAAAGGCATGGTGTTCCCTTTCTATGTGGCTACGCACGCGGTCCTGCTCATAGTGCTGTGTGTAGCTGTTCTTCAGAACTGGAGGTGGGTTTAGTTCGATAACATTGGAATATGGAGACCTATTTACGATCATTGGAACAAAACATTGTACACATGTAAAACAAATTGAGATATCATAATCACAGAATCTGCAATGAGTTTCTGCAACTTTATATATGCTAAAAAAGAAAAACTTCCATAGACTGTCATGTATCAATTTTGTTCTTATACCATTAATCATCAGTTTAAATTGTATTATTTTTAGGTCACCTGAGACAAAGTCTCAAGTGACCCATTGCGATCGCCTTTTGTCCGTTGTGCGTCCGTAAACAATTTATATTTTCGACTTCTTCTTCAAAAACCACTGAGCCAATTTCAATGAAATGTTGCAAGAACCTTCCATGGACAAAGGTCAACTAAAGTAGTTGCCGGTTTAATCCCAAGCCCCCAGGGGCCTGAGGGGCGCGGCCAAAAAGGGTCAAATTGACTACAAAAAAAAAAATCTTCTTCTCAAGACCCAGATATGGTAGAATAAAATACTCTCATAGATGGAAGGGTCTTAAGGTGCTTTACCAAAATTGTGAATTTCTTGACCCTGGGGTCTCGCGTTTTCCCCTGGGGAGGGGGTAAACTTTCCTATAGTTTATTTAGGGAAATCACATTTTGGACCAACACTTGTTTAACTTCCATTGGAAGTTATTCAATTTGGGTTAGCATTATCAGTATTGGATAGCAGTTTGATGGTATATGCACATATCAGCCCTGACTGACCCCCTGGGGCTGATGGGTGGGGCCAAAAAGGGTTGATTTGACTGAAATTTCAAAAATCTTCTTCTCAAAGACCCAGATATGGTAGAATCAAACACTCTTCATAGATGGAAGGGTCTTAAGGTTTATGACCCTAGGGTCTCACGTTTACACCCTGGGAAAGGAGGGGGGGAGGCATTATTTATTATGGTTTATAATGGCAAATGATACTTTGAATATTACATGTTAATAACTTGATTGGAGTTATAACCTTGAGTTGACAGTTTGATACTTTGAGAATTTTGAGCCAGCCCTACCCCAAGGGCTGTAGGGTGGGGCCCAAAGGAGTCGGTGTGCTATAATTTCTTCATTTTCCTTGTTAAGAATCAGAGGTGCTAGTTTCAAATACTTTTTAGTCTTAAATCTGTATGCTAGATATTGAATAAGGTGGTTTTATTGTTTTTTGTCACTTTGAATAATATTTCTGTACATGTTAAAAACAAAATCAACTCTCTGTATAAATATATCAGGTGACCGTTAAGGCCCATGGGCCTCTTGTTATCTTAAATAACTGTGGTTTCAAAAATAATTGAATTCATTTTGCTTTTCAGTAATCATGTTCATGATTCAACAGTAAAAGACACTGCTAGTACAAAGAAGTCCCATCTCCTTAGTAACAGACCAGAACTAGCATACCATATAGGTAGGTCACTCCTCCTTGGTAACAGACCAGAACTAGCATAACATATAGGTAGGACACACCTCCTTAGTAACAGACCAGAACTAGCATACCATATAGGTAGGTCACACCTCCTTGGTAACAGACCTGAACTAGCATAACATACAGGTAGGTCACACCTCCTTGGTAACAGACCAGAACTAGCATACCATATAGGTAGGTCACACCTCCTTGGTAACAGACCAGAACTAGCATACCATATAGGTAGGTCACACCTCCTTAGTAACAGACCAGAACTAGCATAACATATAGGTAGGTCACACCTCCTTAGTAACAGACCAGAACTAGCATAACATATAGGTAGGTCACACCTCCTTAGTAACAGACTAGAACTAGCATACCATATAGGTAGGTCACACCTCCTTAGTAACAGACCAGAACTAGCATAACATATAGGTAGGTCACATCTCCTTAGTAACAAACCAGAACTAGCATAACATCTAGGTAGGTCACACCTCCTTGGTAACAGACCAGAACTAGCATAACATACAGGTAGGTCACACCTCTTGGTAACAGACCAGAACTAGCGTATCATATAGTAACTGGCACACTGTACAAGTAGGTCACATCTCCGTAGTAACAGACCAGAACTAGCATACCATACAGGTAGGTCACATCTCCGTAGTAATAGACCAGAACAGGCACACTGTACAAGTAGGTCACATCTCCATAGTAACACACCAGAACAGGCACACTGTACAAGTAGGTCACATCTCCGTAGTAACAGACCAGAACAGCCACACTGTACAAGTAGGTCACTTCATCTTCTTTAAAAATAATGGCAGATACTGGATAGTTGTTCTTTAACATAACTCAAGCTTTGTTGTTTAAGAGGCCACAGATACTTCTCTTAATCTGATTTGCTTATTGAAACAATACAATGTCCATACATTGCAGTGTAATAGTGTCAAAGTGAAAAAGGTCATTTTACAAAATTCTCTTATTTTTGTATTGTCAGAAATGCAAAACAATAACAAGTCATTCTTAACTTAACCAGCAAAAAATCTGTAAAGGATAAAAGACCACTGCCAGTTATAATCTAAATCAAAATACATGAACAGACTTCTGTCTGATCCACGGTCAGTAACATCTTACTTTGTTTGGCCAGATAACTTTCATCACTTATACAAACTTTTTATGTTTTTGGTTACAGTGCAGACAGTGTTTTTTGGTGTGTTAGCCATGTCTACACTGCGAATGAAGTACCTATGGACTCCTTACATGTGTATACTTGCAAGCTTTGGAATCAGTGATTACCGCATGTGGAGGACTGTCCTTGCTCATCTAAAAACACAGGGCATGATGGTAGGTCCCTCTTACTGTACATACCCAGGGTGTAATGGTAGTTCCCTCATACTGTACATACACAGGGTGTAATGGTAGGTCCCTCTTACTGTACATATACAGGGTGTAATGGTAGGTCCCTCATACTGTACATATACAGGATATAATGGTAGGTCCCTCATACTGTACATACACAGAGTGTAATGGTAGGTCCCTCTTACTGTACATACACAGGGTATAATGGTAGGTCTCTCATACTGTACAAAACAGGGTGTAATGGTAGGTCCCTCATACTGTACATATACAGGGTGTAATGGTAGGTCTCTCTTACTGTACATACACACGGTGTAATGGTAGGTATTTCTTACTGTAAATATACATGGTGTAATGGTAAGTATCTCTTACTGTACATACCCAGGGTGTAATGGTAAGCCTCTCTTACTGTACATAGACAAGGTGTAATGGTAGGTCTCTCTTACTGTACATACACAGGGTGTAATGGTAGGTATTTCTTACTGTAAATATACATGGTGTAATGGTAAGTCTCTCTTACTGTACATACACAGGGTGTAATGGTAGGTCTCTCTTACTGTACATACACAGAGTGTAATTGTAGGTCTCTCTTACTGTACATACACAGGGTGTAATGGTAGGTCTCTCTTACTGTCCATACACAGGGTGTAATGGTAAGTCTCTCTTACTGTACATACACAGGGTGTAATGGTAGGTCCCTCTCACTGTACATACACAGAGTGTAATGGTAGGTCCCTCTTACTGTACATACCCAGGGTGTAATGGTAGGTCCATCTTACTGTGCATACCCAGGGTGTAATGGTAGGTCCCTCTTACTGTACATACACAGTGTAATGGTAGGTCTCTCTTACTGTACATACACAAGGTGTAATGGTAGGTCCCTCTTACTGTACATACACAGAGTGTAATGGTAGGTCCCTCTTACTGTACATACACAGGGTGTAATGGTAGGTCTCTCTTACTGTACATACACAGGGTGTAATGGTAGGTCCCTCTTACTGTACATACACAGGGTGTAATGGTAGGTCTCTCTTACTGTACATACACAGGGTGTAATGGTAGGTCCCTCTTACTGTACATACACAGGGTGTAATGGTAGGTCTCTCTTACTGTACATACACAGGGTGTAATGGTAGGTCCCTCTTACTGTACATACACAGGGTGTAATGGTAGGTCTCTCTTACTGTACATACACAGGGTGTAATGGTA
This sequence comes from Mizuhopecten yessoensis, assembly GCF_002113885.1. Taxonomy (NCBI): domain Eukaryota; kingdom Metazoa; phylum Mollusca; class Bivalvia; order Pectinida; family Pectinidae; genus Mizuhopecten; species Mizuhopecten yessoensis. Next base: position 81,486 of record NW_018408809.1, on the reverse strand, counting down.
GGTCCCTCTTACTGTACATACACAGGGTGTAATGGTAGGTCTCTCTTACTGTACATACACAGGGTGTAATGGTAGGTCCCTCTTACTGTACATACACAGGGTGTAATGGTAGGTCTCTCTTACTGTACATACACAGGGTGTAATGGTAGGTCCCTCTTACTGTACATACACAGGGTGTAATGGTAGGTCTCTCTTACTGTACATACACAGGGTGTAATGGTAGGTCCCTCTTACTGTACATACACAGGGTGTAATGGTAGGTCTCTCTTACTGTACATACACAGGGTGTAATGGTAGGTCCCTCTTACTGTACATACACAGGGTGTAATGGTAGGTCTCTCTTACTGTACATACACAGGGTGTAATGGTAGGTCCCTCTTACTGTACATACACAGGGTGTAATGGTAGGTCCCTCTTACTGTACATACACAGGGTGTAATGGTAGGTCCCTCTTACTGTACATACACAGGGTGTAATGGTAGGTCCCTCTTACTGTACATACACAGGGTGTAATGGTAGGTCCCTCTTACTGTACATACACAGGGTGTAATGGTAGGTCCCTCTTACTGTACATACACAGGGTGTAATGGTAGGTCCCTCTTACTGTACATACACAGGGTGTAATGGTAGGTCTCTCTTACTGTACATACACAGGGTATAATGGTAGGTCCCTCTTACTGTACATACACAGGGTATAATGGTAGGTCTCTCTTACTGTACATACATAGGGTATAATGGTAGGTCCCTCTTACTGTACATACACAGGGTGTAATGGTAGGTCCCTCTTACTGTACATACACAGAGTGTAATGGTAGGTCCCTCTTACTGTACATACACAGGGTGTAATGGTAGGTCTCTCTTACTGTACATACACAGGGTGTAACAGTAGGTCTCTCTTACTGTACATACACAGGGTATAATGGTAGGTCCCTCTTACTGTACATACACAGAGTGTAATGGTAGGTCCCTCTTACTTTACATACACAGGGTGTAATGGTAGGTCTCTCTTACTGTACATAGACAGGGTGTAATGGTAGGTCTCTCTTACTGTACATACGCAGTGTAATGGTAGGTCTCTCTTACTGTACATACACAGGGTGTAATGGATGGGCCCTCTTGTAACGGCAGGTCTCTCTTACTGTACATACACAGGGTGTAATGGTAGGTCTCTCTTACTGTACATACACAGTGTAATGGTAGGTCTCTCTTACTGTACATGTACAGGGTGTAATGGTAGGTCCCTTTTACTGTACATACACAGGGTGTAATGGATGGGCCCTCTTACTGTACATACACAGGGTATAATGGTAGGTCCCTCTTACTGTACATACACAGGGTGTAATGGTAGGTCCCTCTTACTGTACATACACAGGGTGTAATGGTAGGTCTCTCTTACTGTACATACACAGGGTGTAATGGTAGGTCCCTCTTACTGTACATACACAGGGTGTAATGGTAGGTCCCTCTTACTGTACATACACAGGGTGTAACGGTAGGTCCCTCTTGCTGTAATGCTTTAGGGTGGTATGGTCTCTGTGTGTGGGTTGAGGGGAAGTGTAAGGCCTCAGGGTGGTATGGGGTCTGTGTCACGGAGGAGGGGAAGTATAAGGCCTCAGGGTGGTATGGTCTCTGTGTCATGGTGGAGGGAAAGTATAAGGCATCAGGGTGGTATGGTCTCTGTGTGTGGGTTGAGGGGAAGTGTAGGGCCTCAGGGTGGTATGGTCCCTGTGTCTGATTGGAGGGAAAGTGTAAGGCCTCAGGGTGGTATGGTCTCTGTGTCTGGGTGGAGGGGAAGGATAAGGCCACAGGGTGGTATGGTCTCTGTGTGTGCGTTGAGGGGAAGTGTAGGGCCTCAGGGTGGTATGGTCCCTGTGTCTGGGTGGAGGGGAAGTATAAGGCCTCAGGGTGGTATGGTTTCTGTGTCTGGGTGGAGGGAAAGTGTAAGGCCTCAGGGTTGCATGGTCTCTGTGTCTGAGTGGAGGGAAAGTGTAAGGCCTCAGGGTGGTATGGTCTCTGTGTCTGGGTGGAGGGGAAGTGTAAGTTCTCAGGGTGGTATGGTCTCTGTGTCTGGGTGGAGGGGAAGTATAAGGCCTCAGGGTGGTATGGTCTCTGTGTCACGGTGGAGGGGAAGTATAAGGCATCAGGGTGGTATGGTCTCTGTGTCTGGGGGATGGAAAGTGTGAGGCATCAGGGTGGTATGGTCTCTGTGTGTGGGTGGAGGGGAAGTGTAAGGCATCAGGGTTGCATGGTTTCTATGTCTGGGGGATGGGAAGTGTAAGGCATCAGGGTTGCATGGTCTCTATGTCTGGGGGATGGAAAGTGTGAGGCATCAGGGTTGCATGGTCTCTATGTCTGGGGGATGGAAAGTGTGAGGCATCAGGGTTGCATGGTCTCTGTGTCTGGGTGGAGGGGAAGTATAAGGCCTCAGGGTTGCATGGTCTCTGTGTCTAGGTGGAGGGGAAGTATAAGGCCACAGGGTGGTATGGTCTCTATGTCTGGGGGATGGGAAGTGTAAGGCATCAGGGTTGCATGGTCTCTATGTCTGGGGGATGGAAAGTGTGAGGCATCAGGGTTGCATGGTCTCTATGTCTGGGGGATGGAAAGTGTGAGGCATCAGGGTTGCATGGTCTCTGTGTCTGGGTGGAGGGGAAGTATAAGGCCTCAGGGTTGCATGGTCTCTGTGTCTAGGTGGAGGGGAAGTATAAGGCCACAGGGTGGTATGGTCTCTATGTCTGGGGGATGGGAAGTGTAAGGCATCAGGGTTGCATGGTCTCTATGTCTGGGGGATGGAAAGTGTGAGGCATCAGGGTTGCATGGTCTCTGTGTCTGGGTGGAGGGGAAGTATAAGGCCTCAGGGTTGCATGGTCTCTGTGTCTAGGTGGAGGGGAAGTATAAGGCCACAGGGTGGTATGGTCTCTATGTCTGGGGGATGGGAAGTGTAAGGCATCAGGGTTGCATGGTCTCTATGTCTGGGGGATGGAAAGTGTGAGGCATCAGGGTTGCATGGTCTCTGTGTCTGGGTGGAGGGGAAGTATAAGGCCTCAGGGTTGCATGGTCTCTGTGTCTAGGTGGAGGGGAAGTATAAGGCCACAGGGTGGTATGGTCTCTATGTCTGGGGGATGGGAAGTGTAAGGCATCAGGGTTGCATGGTCTCTATGTCTGGGGGATGGAAAGTGTGAGGCATCAGGGTTGTATGGTCTCTGTGTGTGGGTGGAGGGGAAGTGTAAGGCATCAGGGTTGCATGGTTTCTATGGTTGGGGGATAGGAAGTGTAAGGCATCAGGGTTGCATGGTCTCTATGTCTGGGGGATGGAAAGTGTGAGGCCTCAGGGTTGCATGGTCTCTGTGTCTGTGGGGAGGGAAAGTATAAGGCATCAGGGTTGCTAGGTCTCTGTGTCTGGGTGGAGGGGAAGTATAAGGCATCAGGGTGGTATGGTATCTGTGTCTGGGGGATGGGAAGTGTAAGACCTCAGGGTGGTATGGGGTCAGTGTCTGGGGGATGGAAAGTGTGAGGCATCAGGGTTGCATGGTCTCTGTGTCTGGGTGGAGGGGAGGTATAAGGCCTCAGGGTTGCATGGTCTCTGTGTCTGGGTGGAGGGGAAGTATAAGGCCTCAGGGTTGCATGGTCTCTGTGTCTGGGGGGAGGGGAAGGATAAGGCCTCAGGGTGGCATGGTCTCTGTCTGTTGGTGGAGGGGAAGTGTAAGGCCACAGGGGGGTATGGTCTCTGTGTCTGGGTGGAGGGGAAGTATAAGGCCTCAGGGTGGTATGGTCTCTGTGTCACCGTGGAGGGGAAGTGTAGGGCCTCAGGGTGGTATGGTCTCTGTCTGTTGGTGGAGGGGAAGTGTAAGGCCTCTGGGTGGTATAGGCTCTGTGTCTGTGGGGGTGGGGGGATGTTAGGCATCAATGAGTGTGGTATCTCTGTCTGTGTTGAAAGACTGTGTAACTCTCCAGATTGGTATTGGCACTGTCTTTATGGAGATGAAGTGTAAGGTCTCAAATTAATATGGTCTCCATGTGTTCAGGAAAAGAAGTGTCTGGCCTCTAGGCGGGTATTGTAAACTTAAATGATGTGTGGATATAATGACAATGAAGCCTGTTACATGTCTTGTTTAAATGTGGATAAGGTGCCTTCTTACATCAGCTACAAAATCAATATATCATGTATGGATTCAAATTGCCCATCTGGCTAGACGATGGGGTAAATGTCACAAGGAGTTGGTGGCCTCTGATCAAGGTGTCTGTGCTTAATGTTCGAAAGATCTGTTGTCTTCTAGTTTAGCCATCTGTGTTGTAAATATTCAGAAGATTTGATGGCCTTCATCATCCTTACTGTTGGAACTGAAGTTTGTGCAATGCCATATGCTACAATGGTTATATTTGGGTAAATGTTGTAGGTATTTTTTGGGACTTAATGCTATGGTTCTGAACAGAGCTTTGATTCATTTTGTCTTTGAAGATATTTATTTTGATAAAAGATAACTTCAACAACTGGTGATTGGCTATGAAATAGCTCCTCAGCCTGTGATTGGTTATGAAATACCTCTCACAGCTTGTGATTGGCTATGAAATAGCTCCACAGCCTGTGATTGGTTACCATATAACTCTCACTGCCTTTAACTGGTTATGAAATACTTATTACAGCCTGTGATTGACTATGAAAAACTCTCACGCCCTGTGATTGGCTATAAAATACCTCTCACAGCCTGTGATTGGGTATGAAATAGTGTCATATCCTGTGATTGGCTATGAAATTACGTCTATTTCTCAACACCTGACAATCAAACCTGAAACTAAGAAAGTCAGATATTTTCAACTTAATATACAGTGAGGACTGTGTTTTGTCATAACACAGGTTAATAAACATCTGTGCTAGTGAGGGGTTCACTCCTCAGACAGAGGACTAGATATCTGAACAAGTGTAGGGGTTCGCTAGTCAGACAGGAGACCAGATATCTGTACAAGTGTAGGGGTTCACTCCTCAGACAGGAGACTAGATATCTGTACAAGTGTAGGGGTTCACTACTCAGACAGGAGACTAGACATCTGTACAAGTTTAGGGGTTCACTCCGCAGACAGGAGACTAGATATCTGTACAGGTGTAGGGGTTCACTCCTCAGACAGGAGACTAGACATCTGTACAAATGTAGGGGTTCACTCCTCAGACAGGAGACTAGACATCTGTACAAGTGTAGGGGTTCACTCCTCAGACAGGAGACTAGATATCTGTACAAGTGTAGGGGTTCACTCCTCAGACAGGGAACTAGATATCTGGACAAGTGAAAGGTTCACTCCTCAGACAGGAGACTAGACATCTGTACAAGTGTAGGGGTTGACTCCTCAGACAGGGAACTAGATATCAGGACAAGTGAAAGGTTCACTCCTCAGACAGAAGACTAGACATCTGTACAAGTGTCGGGGTTCACTCCTCAGACATGAGACTATACTCCTCAGACAGGAGACTAGATATCTGTACAAGTGTAGGGGTTCACTCCTCAGACATGAGACTAGACATCTGTACTAGTGTAGGGGTTCACTCCTCAGACAGAGGACTAGACATCTGTACAAGTGTAGGGGTTCACTCCTCAGACAGGAGACTAGACATCTGTACAAGTAAGAGGTTCATTCCTCAGACAGAAGACTAGATATCTGTACAAGTGTAGGGGTTCACTCCTCAGACAGAGGACTAGATATTTGTACAAGTGTAGGGGTTCACTCCTCAGACAGAAGACTAGATATCTGTACAAGTGTAGGGGTTCACTCCTCAGACATGAGACTAGACACCTGTACTAGTGTAGGGGTTCACTCCTCAGCCAGTAGACTAGACATCTGTACAAGTGTAGGGGTTCACTCCTCAGACAGGAGACTTGATATCTGTACAAGTGTAGAGGTTCACTCCTCAGACAGAAGACTAGATATCTATACAAGTGTAGGGGTTCACTCCTCAGACATGAGACTAGACACCTGTACTAGTGTAGGGGTTCACTCCTCAGCCAGTAGACTAGACATCTGTACAGGTGTAGGGGTTCACTCCTCAGACAGGAGACTAGATATCTGTACAAATGAGGGGTTCACTCCTCAGACAGGACACTAGATATCTGTACAAGTGTAAGGGTTCACTCTTCAGACAGGAGACTAGATATCTGTACAAGTGTAGGGGTTCACTCCTCAGAAAGGAGACTAGACATCTGTACAAGTGTAAGGGTTCACTCCTCAGACAGGAGACTAGATATATGTACAAGTGTAGGGGTTCACTCCTCAAACAGGGGACTAGACATCTGTACAAGTGTAAGGGTTAACTCCTCAGACAGGAGACTAAATATCTCTACAGTGTAGGGGTTCACTCCTCAGACAGGGGACTAGACATCTGTACAAGTGTAAGGGTTAACTCCTCAGACAGGAGACTAAATATCTCTACAAGTGTAGGGGTTCACTCCTCAGACAGAAGACTAGATATCTATACAAGTGTAGGGGTTCACTCATCAGAAAGGAGACTAGACATCTGTACAAGTGTAAGGGTTCACTCCGCAGACAGGAGACTACATATCTGTACAAGTGTAGGGGTTCACTCCTCAGACAGGAGACTAGACATCTGTACAAGTGTAGGGGTTCACTCCTCAGACAGGGGACTAAACATCTGTACAAGTGTAAGGGTTCACTCCTCAGACAGGAGACTAC
>NW_018408809.1:66673-72925 GCF_002113885.1 Mizuhopecten yessoensis | reverse complement strand
GGAGACTAGATATATGTACAAGTGAGGGGTTCACTACTCAGACAGGAGACTAGACACCTGTACAAGTGTAGGAGTTCACTCCTCAGACCTGAGACTAGACAAGTGAGAGGTTCACTCCTCAGACAGTAGACTAGATATATGTACAAGTGTAGGGGTTCACTCCTCAGACAGGAGAATAGACATCTGTACAAGTGTAGGGGTTCACTCCTCAGACAGAAGACTAGATATCTGTACAAGTGTAGGGTTCAAGTGAGGTGTTCACTCCTCAGACAGGAGACTAGATATATGTACAAGTGAGGGGTTCACTACTCAGACAGTAGACTAGATATCTGTACAAGGGTAGTGGTTCACTCCTCAGACAGGAGACTAGACACCTGTACAAGTGTAGGAGTTCACTCCTCAGACCCGAGACTAGACAAGTGAGAGGTTCACTCCTCAGACAGGAGACTAGACATCTGTACAAGTGTAGGGGTTCACTCCTCAGACAGTAGACTAGATATCTGTACAAGTGTAGTGGTTCACTCCTCAGACAGGAGACTAGACAAGTGAGAGGTTCACTCCTCAGACAGTAGACTTGATATAAGTACAAGTGTAGGGGTTCACTCCTCAGACAGGAGACTAGTTCACTCCTCAGACAGTAGACTTGATATAAGTACAATTGTAGGGGTTCACTCCTCAGACAGATATCTAGTATTCTGTCTGAGGAGTGAACCCCTTCACTTGAACAGATATCTAGTCTCCTCAGACAGGAGACTAGATATCTGTACAAGTGTAGGGGTTCACTCCTCAGACAGGAGACTAGATATCTGTTCAAGTAAAGGGGTTCACTCCTCAGACAGAATACTAGATATCTGTACAAGTGTAGGGGTTCACTCCTCAGACAGGAGATTAGACATCTGTACAAGTGTAGAGGTTCACTCCTCAGACAGGAGACTAGATATCTGTTCAAGTGAGGGGTTCACTACTCAGACAGTAGACTAGATATCTGTACAAGTGTAGTGGTTCACTCCTCAGACAGGAGACTAGACACCTGTACAAGTGTAGGAGTTCACTCCTCAGACATGAGACTAGACAAGTGAGAGGTTCACTCCTCAGACAGGAGACTAGATATCTGTTCAAGTGTAGGGGTTCACTAATCAGACAGGTGACTAGATATCTGTACAAGTGTAGGGGTTCACTCCTCAGACTGGAGACTAGATATATGTACAAGTGTAAGACAGAAGACTAGATATCTGTACAAGTGTAGAGGTTCACTCCTCAGACAGGAGCCTAGATATCTGTTCAAGTGTAGGGGTTCACTAATCAGACAGGAGACTAGATATCTGTTCAAGTGTAGGGGTTAACTAATCAGACAGGTGACTAGATATCATCTGTACAAGTGTAGGGGTTCACTCCTCAGGCAGGAGACTAGAAATCTGAACAAGTGATTGGTTCACTCCTCAGACAGGAGACTAGATATCTTTACAAGTGAGGGGTTCACTCCTCAGACAGGAGACTAGAAATCTGTACAAGTGATTGGTTCACTCCTCAGACATGGAACTAGATATCTGTACAAGTGTAGGGGTTCACTCCTCGGACAGGAGACTTGACATCTGTACAAGTGTAGGGGTTAACTCCTCAGACAGGGGACTAGATATCTGTACAAGTGTAGAGGTTCACTCCTCAGACAGGAGCCTAGATATCTGTTCAAGTGTAGGGGTTAAAGCCTCAGACAGTAGACTAGATATCTGTACAAGTAAAGGGGTTCACTCCTCAGACAGGAGATTAGAAATCTGAACAAGTGATTGGTTCACTCCTCAGACATGGAACTAGATATCTGTACAAGTGTAGTGGTTCACTCCTCAGACAGGAGACTAGATATATGTACAAGTATAGGGGTTCACTCCTCAGACAGGGGACTAGATATCTGTACAAGTGTAGGGGTTCACTCCTCAGACAGTAGACTAGATATATGCACAAGTGTAGGGGTTCGCTACTCAGACAGGAGACTAGATATCTGTACAAGTGAGGGGTTCACTCCTCAGACAGAAGACTAGATATTTGTACAAGTGTAGGGGTTCACTCCTCAGACAGGAGACTAGAAATCTGAACAAGTGATTGGTTCACTCCTCAGACAGGGAACTAGATATCTGTACAAGTGATTGGTTCACTCCTCAGACATGGAACTAGATATCTGTACAAGTGTAGGGGTTCACTCCTCAGACAGGAGACTAGANGTAGGGGTTCACTCCTCAGACAGGAGACTAGAAATCTGGACAAGTGAGAGGTTCACTCCTCAGACAGGAGACTAGAAATCTGTACAAGTATAGGGATTCACTCCTCAGACAGGAGACTAGAAATCTGTACAAGTGATTGGTTCACTCCTCAGACAGGAGACTAGATATATGTACAAGTGTAGGGTTTCACTCCTCAGACAGGAGACTAGACATCTGGACAAGTGTAGGGGGTTCACTCCTCAGACAGGAGACTAGACATCTGTACAAGTGTAGGGGTTCACTCCTCAGGCAGGAGACTAGATATCTGTACAAGTGTAGGGTTCAAGTGAGGGGATCACTCCTCAGACAGGAGAAGAAGAAAACATCAACAAGTGATTGGTTAACTATTAACTTACTCCTATCAGACAGATGCTAAACACTTGTATTACAAACTGAGGCATTATATCGGTTTCACTGTCTGGTGTTTGTTTGCTGTTAAGAAGATTATTTATTTTGCCAGACAGTGATATCTCATTTCAAGCATTGTGGGACATTTGCTTGCTTACAAGACCTGTGTGTGGGAGTGATAAGTATGAACAATTATATTACGAAAGAAGTGAGGCTTGAGCAGGATCAGAAGCAGAGGCTATGTAGCAAGTATCTATTATATGCCGATGTGTGTGCTTGCCTGATGAGAGGAGGTGCTGCATTTCCATATTTAGATTGTTCTGACTCGAGGCAATACTGATCAGATGTAATAATTACAGCCCCGACTCCATGTAAGGCCGCTCCACACTTAACGTAACCTATGTCTGGCTCTCAGTCTCACGCAAAAAGGTAGAAAGGGGCACTTGAACTTTAATGTGGGGCATTAATTCTGATGTAGCGTCGCCGTCCGTCGTCAACTTTTTCTTTAAAACCTATCTCCTCCTAAATGCCAAAGAGGATTTCAACCAAATTTAGTCACTAGTGGAAGGCAATCATTTCTTAAATAACTGAGGTTGGTTCGACCCCTGAGGCCAGGGGAGCGGGGCCCTGAAGGGGAACGTAGCTAAATTTGCTTTAAAACGCATCTCCTACTTAACGCCAGTGAGGATTTCAACCAAATTAAGTCTGAAGCATCACTAGTGGAGGGCAATCATTTCTTAAATAAATTATGTTGGATCGACCCCTGAGGCCAGGGGGGCGGGGCCCTGAAGGGGAACTTAGCTAAATTTGTTTTAAAACGCATCACCTGCTAAATGCAAGAGAGGATTTCAACCAAATTTAGTCTGTCACATCACTAGGGGATGGCAATCATTTCCCAAATAAATGAGATTGGTTCGACCCCTGGGGCTAGGAAGACCAGGCCCCAAAGAGGAAAATTATTTAATATTTTGCTTTAAGACGCTAATACCCCCTAATTGCCGGAGTGGATTGTACAAAATTTGGTCAAAAAACATTATTGAGGGAGAACAAAAATTTCTTAATTGAATGAGGTTGATGTGACCCCTGCGTTCATTAGAAATTGTACAGCTAGATTATCATATTATATGGTGTAGTTTTCATAAATTGTTAAAAATTAGTTTCTAGGTTTATAAAAGCTTATACTTGAATGAAAATTAAAGTATTGTCTAATTACACCCTGTAATATGACATATTACTTATTGCAAAATCTGTTAACATGGCAACCAATGGAGGCCCCTGATTAGTTGAAAGTCCAGATATTGTGGTCCCAGTTTGGTTAGAACATAGATCTTGTCTGGTTTTGAGGAAATTTCATATAAAGATGTTCTAATGCAGGTGAGCAATACAGGTCCAATGGACCTCATGTTTTTCATGTAAGACTTATTTTGAATTTATATGTGAACAACTTTCATATTAAGACATTTTTTCTTTGTAAGAAATTAACTCTTATGCAAAACATCTGAGATTTTTAACTCATCTGGTTCATAGAACTTCTAAGCTTACACAGTATAACAGTATCAGTTTTCCGTCCTTTAGTTTGATCAGCTGGCACCAACATTTTTCTCGCCTGGCCCAAAGACACTAGAGTGTTGTACCGTACAACAGTACAGACACTTCAGTGTTAAATTACATTTTTACCTGTTACATATCATAAACATGGAAAAAATAGTAAATTCAATGGTTTCCTTTGAATACCATATATATTTCACAAGTATGGCAGAAGGAGTAGTACTTTGACTCTTTGGTGTCTGTCTACAGTCAGACCAGATACAAAGAAACTGGCTAACTTCATACCGTATATATTGCCGAGGTCTTACTTTTGAATTGACGATATGTGTATTTTTGCTGCAGGTACAGATTGTGCGACACCTGGCCACCCTGATTGTCCTAGCTGCCTTGTTAGCAATAGTGAGTATTACCTCCTGATGATAATTCTATACTTGGAATGTACATAGAGTGTCCCATACATATTCTAAAGTATTATACAGGTCTAGGTAGTGTATTCCATACATGTTCCATGGTATACAGGCATAGGTAGTGTGTCCCATACATGTTCTACAGTATAAAGGCCTAGGTAGAGTGTGCCATACATGCTATACAGTATACAGGCCTAGTTAGAGTGTCCCATACATGCTATACAGTATAAAGGCATAGGTAGAGTGTCCCATACATGTTTTACATTATACAGGCCTAGGTAGAGTGTCCCATACATGTTCTACAGTATACAGGCCTAGGCAGTGTGTCCAATTCATGTTCTACATTTTACAGGCCTAGATAGTGTGTCCCATAATGTTCTACATTATACAGGCCTAGGTAGAGTGTCCCATACATGTTATACAGTATACAGGCCTAGGTAGAGTGTCCCATACATGCTATACAGTATACAGGCATAGGTAGAGTGTCCCATTCATGTTCTACATTATACAGGCCTAGGTAGTGTGTCCCATAATGTTCTACATTATACAGGCCTAGGTAGAGTGTACCATACATGTTCTACATTATACAGGCCTAGGATACATGTTCTACATTATACAGGCCAACGCAGTGGGTCCCATTCATGTTCTACAGAATACAAGCCTAAGTAGAGTGTCCCATACATGTTCTACAGTATCCAAGCCTAAGTAGAGTGTCCCATACATGTTCTTCAGTATACAAGCCTAGGTAGAGTGTCCCATACATGTTCTGCAGTATACAGGCCTAGGTAGTGTGTCCCATACATGTGTTCTACAGAATACAAGCCTAAGTAGAGTGTCCCATAAATGTTCTACAGTATACAGGCCTAGGTAGAGGGTCCCATACATGTTCTACATTATACAGGCCGAGGTAGTGTGTCCCATACATGTTCTACATTATACAGGGCAACGCAGTGTGTCCCATTCATGTTCTACATTATACAGGCCTATGTAGTGTGTCCCATACATGTTTTACATTATACAGGCCTAGGTAGTGTGTCCCATACATGTGTTCTACAGAATACAAGCCTAAGTAGAGTGTCCCATACATGTTCTACAGTATACAAGCCTAGGTAGAGTGTCCCATACATGTTCTACATTATACAGGCCCAGGTAGTGTGTCCCATACATGTTCTACATTATACAGGCCAACGCAGTGTGTCCCATTCATGTTCTACAGAATACAAGCCTAAGTAGAGTGTCCCATACATGTTCTACATTATACAGGCCAACGCAGTGTGTCCCATTCATGTTCTACAGAATACAAGCCTAAGTAGAGCGTCCCATACATGTTCTACATTATACAGGCCAACGCAGTTTGTCCCATTCATGTTCTACATTATACAGGCCTAGGTAGTGTGTCCCATAATGTTCTACATTATACAGGCCTAGGTAGAGTGTCCCATACATGTTCTACAGTATACAAGCCTAGGTAGAGTGTCCCATACATGTTCTACATTATACAGGCCCAGGTAGTGTGTCCCATACATGCTCTACAGTATACAGGTCTAAGTAGAGTGTCCCATACATGTTCTACAGTATACAGGCCTAGGTAGAGTGTCCCATACATGTTCTACAGTATACAGGTCTAGTAAGTGTGTCCCATACATGTTCTACATTATACAGGCATAGGTAGTGTGTCCCATACATGATCTACA
>NW_018408809.1:0-60814 GCF_002113885.1 Mizuhopecten yessoensis | reverse complement strand
CAGTATACAGGCCTAGGTAGAGTGTCCCATACATGTTCTACAGTATACAGGCCCAGGTAGTGTGTCCCATACATGTTCTACAGTATACAGGCCTAGGTAGAGTGTCCCATACATGTTCTACATTATACAGGCATAGGTAGAGTGTATTGCTCAGCGACTTTATTTCTCACAAAAAAAAAATCAAACTTTGTACCAAGTTCAAATATGAGAATACCTGGAATGAGTTAGATTTCAGGATTCCAAGGTCAGGGCCAAGGTTACTGTTACTATTTATAGAAATACATGTATATTTTACCATGACACAAATTTGTATGGGAGTGGGAAGCAGTCATGTCATATAGAAATTTTCTAGTTTTACATGAAGTGTTTCAACTGCGACATATATGAGTAGGAGATAACAAGTATCTTAAATATGTATATTTGTTTTCTAGGCTCTCCCTCCAGTATTTAAAGAGCTAGAAGAATTAAAGGAATTCTGGGACCCTGATACAGTTCAGCTCATGGAATGGATTAAGTAAGTGTTAACCAGATTACCTGGAATTTGTGAATGTTTGGTCATTTTCCTGATGGAAGGGTAAATGACAGAGTAACTGTACATCTTTTCAAAACAACTGAGCCAAGACTCACTATGTTTTAGAAATGGACAGTTACGAGGATTGGCCCACTTAAAATACACTAACATAGAAATCGATTAATTTGTATCTTCAATAAGATTCATCAGTTTGGAAATATGTTATATCAAAGTTTTACTTCATACACAAACAATGTTTGTATTAAACATGTTGCAATGTGCCTGCCAGAGGCTTGCAAAAAGGAAAAACTCAAAACTTGTATCATACGTAAATCTAACACAAACCTAAGAGATACAAACAAACAAAAATCAAATATTCACACAAATCACACATTCAAATATTTTGATAAATATACTGGCCTCCTTACCATACCGTATTACAGTGATCCCGTAAAACATACATTAAACACTTTGTCTAACTTAGGTTCAGTTTTGGTGTTAAAACATTCCAAATTCCATATAAGTTAAAAGTAAGTAGCATTTGATTCATATAACCCATACTATAGATAGGATGCTCTTGACCATGTACGTAAAAAGGCTCAAATAATGCAAGTATAAAGACTTTTTTTTTCTATATGAAAATTATAGCAAAAACAGTCTGAATGTCTATCTTCAATTAAGGTAGAGACAAAAAGTGACATGGATAGCACTCTATTTTCAAAAAGTAATGAGGCACTGGAACAAAATACATGTTACAGTCGCCTTTTATCTTACACAATTATTTGTAGGTCAAGGAAATTGTATAGGATGTGTAGGTTTGTGATATACACATGTTTGTCATTCCTACAGAAAAGAAACCCCCAAAAAGGCAGCATTTACAGGGAGTATGCAGTTACTGGCCGGCGTCAAACTATGTACTGGTCGTCCAATCACAAATCACCCCCACTACGAGGACAAACAACTACGAGACAAAACAAAAGATGTAAGATTTACTGAACAGTTTATTTGCAATCACATCTATGCAAGAGTAATGTCTTATTTGAAATTTGGGTAGTAGATATACCAATGGGCCAGTTTCAGAGTTTCTTAAGATTATGGAACAAAAAACTTATGTACTGTGAAACTAAAATAGCACAGCACATACAATTTTTGTATAAGATAACTGTATACTACAGTTATTACTTAATGCACAGTTCTGTTGAAAATACTGTTCACCTAAAGAAAGCTAGATTTAAGTTTTATTTCAGCCTAAATCATCTTTTAAAAAAAAGGAATAAATTAGGATGATTGACTAGGCCTTTTGAATTGGTTAGGACTATTGACTAGGACTATAGAATTAGTTAGGACTATAGAAGTAGTTAGGACTATTGACTAGGACTATAGAAGTAGTTAGGATGATTGACTAGGACTATAGAAGTAGTTAGGACTATAGAATTATAGAATAAGTTAGGACTAAAGAATAAGTTAGGACTATTGACTAGGACTATAGAAGTAGTTAGGACTATTGAATTATAGAATAAGTTAGGACTAAAGAATAAGTTAGGACTATTGACTAGGACTATAGAAGTAGTTGGGACTATAGAAGTAGTTAGGACTATAGAAGTAGTTAGGACTATAGACTAGGACATGTTCTCCATTATTTTGTCTGGTTATCTCTGACTTAGTTTTCCTAGTCTCTGACTTAGTTGATTGTATTTGATGTCACATTACTTAGATATATCCTTAACTAAGTTGGTTATATTTGATGTCACATTACTTAGATATATCCTTGACTTAGTTGGTTGTATTTGATGTCACATTACTTAGATATATCCTTGTCCAGAAGGTTCAATTGTACTGGTATTTGAAGTAGCTGATTTTCCTTCTCTGTTTTGTTTTAAAGCTTTATCAAATATATGCCAGAAAAACACCGGAGGATGTGCACAAACTACTAAAGAAGCATAAAGCTAATTATATAATTTTGGAGGACAGTATTTGTTTAGCTCCGTCAAGGAATGGGTGTCGGACCCCGGATTTGATGGATTTTCACAATGGCCATGTAAGTATCGCCAAACATTGGATGCGATATTATCCTTAAGAACACATTGCAAATAAGTAACGTTGAAAACTATTTATTGTTTGCACTTTGTCTTACATTTGTAAATGGGATCGGCCATCATGACCTCTGACCCATTCCTTTGTCTACTCTGCAGCTTCCTGATGCCAGTAACGGCAAGATGGAGCCTGGACTTGTTCGCAGTAAAGTGGCGAGATTTTGTGATGAGATTCGATACAATGGGACACGTTTCTTGAAGCTTTTTAAACCTGTCCTGAGTAACAAGACATTCCGCGTCCACAAGGTGGTATAGCATCATCGTGAACAGGCAACGGACAACCACCTCATCAGAAACTGGTCACCATTGTCTAAAAATTGATTTGTACTCTGACATGGCTTCTCATAGTGTGATTGAGTATGAGTGGAAACATCTGTGAGAATATTATGTCGGTCTCTACGTTAGACAAGAACTCGTAACCATGACACAATGTATCCTGGAAACACTACTTGTATTAGGAAAAGTTTAAATTGGAAAAAAATTATGACATACAAGAGACCTGTATTTTAACAAAAGATATTTTATTTTGACTTTGTTTAGCCTTTTTTTCTTTCTATTTTAACTACTATGATTTTTTTAGATGGAAGTCATACGATCTGTTTACAGATGCCTTACTATGGCATACATACTGAATATTAAGTAGGAACCTTTAATAGATATTAATCAGACTATTGATTTAAAAACAATTATCTGGATTCTGTTGGGAAGTAATTTTAATCATGTAGCATCCGAATAACAACACATACAGTTAGGCTCCTGTTGGCTTTCATTAGGTTTTCAGACCTATCATGACTTCATTATGAATTAAAATCGGCTATACAAATTAGGAAGGGTATAAAGAATACCAGTACGACAATCTCGTCACATTTTGATATTAAAAAAACACATGCAAGTGGATTTTGGGCTGTACCAGATTGAGACTGTTTAGGTACAGACATTATGTCTAATTATCGATAGAATACCATTCACATGTACAGTGAATAAACGGAAAATGTGTGACTTTTTAGTTAACAAAAAGTGACGACTTAAAAGTATGACAGGTGACATTTGTTTTACTCATATGTAAGGTTGAACTGGGGGCTCAGCCTAAGTGCCAAACATTTAATCTTCTTGTACCTATTTTATGCACTATATTTCACTAGAATGTTTTATGGAAACTTCCAAACTTCTTTTGACAATCTATTTTGAAAAATGAAATTATTTTTGTAGTGAAATATTGCAGAATATTGGCAAGGATTCATTTTTGAATGTTAGGGTTATACATGGGCTTGGAAAATGTGACCTTGCCTCACTTTCATGTACATTGGGGTGTTCTCAGAGTGCCAACCTATTTACCAACAATAGGCAAGTGTTGTTTTATGAAACAATGGCAAGTCAATTATATATTGTTTCATAAAACCTGCATTTCACCTGTGAATACCCGATATTTACCTCGGTTTTATACAGCACATTCGCTCAGATATTTTTGCCATAGCAGGTCCAAATCAACCATTAATAGCTCATTTTTACCGTTTTCAATTGTAGCATCTTTTCACTAAAAGTAAACACTGAAAATTGTTTCCTTTTTTTCATTTTAAAAATCTTATAAAACTTAAAACTTAAAAATTGAGGTAACATACAGGTCCAGTAGACTCTGGCAACTATGATACACCCTGTAAATTTTACCCATAGGAAATATTTCAAAATAGATTAGAAAAGTATGGTTTGGTATGGTAATACGTTAAATTTTTAAAAGCAGATTTGAATTATTTTATAATTTTAAATGAAGGGTGAATTGGTTCCAGTTTTTTCTGATACACACATATAATTCCAATAAAGATATTCCATTTTTTTATATTTTGCATCAGTAACTTGGACATAAAATTGATTCATGAAATTGATTCCTGGTCATCTACATGTTATCTGTTGGGCACTGTTTAGCAGGAAATCCTTATCTATATGTTAATCATAATAATCCTATTTGTGTGGTGACTAATTAATAACACTAAATCCTATTGGTCCTATCCTCCACATGATGCAGGGTTTAAGTACGAGGATATACAGGGTACGTGTCGTTAGTTCTCACTTCTAACTAGAAATCCATGGAGATACAGGTTGGTACCTGTGTAAGATGTGTAACTAGAAATCCATGGAGATACAGGTTGGTACCTGTGTACGGTGTGTAACTAGAAATCCATGGAGATACAGGTTGGTACCTGTGTAAGGTGTGTTGGACTCTTATGAGTTCACTTTGTTTTACTACTTTTAGGATAGGTGTCACACATGTGTGTGTCAATATTTTTCAGTTGACTACTAACTTGAAGTTGCATTCTCCTAAGTAAATGGCATGGTTGATATTGGATTTCAGCATTTTGATTAATTTTTGAACAAGTACCAGAATAGTACATTAAAAGTTTGGCCATTGTTAGTAGTTAAGCAGACTTTAGTCGGTATTTTGATACCGATGTAAACACAGGTTATTTCCCCTTAGTGATTTTAGTGAAACACATACTTGTGCTGTAATATATTATACCATCAGGACGTACTTTTGGTCTCGGTGTATCAGTCAACACAAACCTCCGTTGGTAATTAGTGGGACTGACGTAGCAGTGTTTATCAGTAGGATTTGTTATTTACACTGTACTCTACCTTGTCTGTCATTTTGAAATGTTGTATTTAAAAAGATTGTTTATATCAACACATTATTTTAGGAGATTTACATCAACACATTATTTTAGGAGATTTACCTACTGAAAGCAGCCCAGTTTCCCATGATTACCTTGTCAAGTCCACAAGATAAAAGAAGTTATTTGGATGCATCTTAATATAATATACATTAAGTATTGTAGAAAAAGTAAATATTTAGTTTATAGCTGAAAGTTGAGAATATTTTTTGCTTTTCATGGCATATACAAATATTTATGTTTGTTGTATATTTCATTTATAAATTGCTTTAATTAATTATGTATATTTTGACAAGATTTTGCATAATGTTAACTTACTAAGTTAATTAAGAAAACAGATAGTTGTACCCATGCATGTATGCTAGTGTACACCAGATTGTGACATATATTTATACGGTAAGTTAAACAAGATTACCAGTTTTAAGTATATTTATAGGTTCAAGGTTTAAACCAGAATTTATAACCAAATATGATATTTTTATGCTGCAGTGTTAATTAGATATTCCATCAATACGTCAGAATTCCAATGATTTGATTACTTTACATGGAAATTGGAACCTGATAGTGATTGTATCATCAGGTACGATTGTACCATATATTTATATCGTAATTCCAATGTCATCAGGAGTGTTACATATATGTATTTCATAAATAGTGCAAAAATCAAATATAAAATGAATATCTCAGTTATAAAAAAAAACCAGCATGACAAATTAACAGTATGTACAGGTATTGATTTCAGCTACATGTAAGATCCCTTAGTGTTGATATAAAAACCCAAATTGTCTGGGTATGTTGTTGTGATTGCTAAGTATCTTGGTATTCACTCTTTGCTTGGTAAATATAGATCATTCCTTAAGATTGGTCATTGGATACGAGGCAGTCATTGTGATAAATATGAATGGCTGTCAGTGGAATTTCTTCTTGCTTTTGATTGGTCTGCAGACATTGAGCTTTGTGATTGGTCTTTGGAATTCAAACAGTCCATATGATTAGTTTAAGGAATTCAGACAGTCCATGTGATTAGTCTAAGGAATTCAGACAGTCCACCTGATTAGTCTTAAGGAATTCAGACAGTCCATGTGATTGGTCTAAGGAATTCAGACAGTCCATGTGATTAGGCTAAGGAATTCAGACAGTCCAAGTGATTGGTCTAAGGAATTCAGACAGTCCATGTGATTAGTCTAAGGGATTCAGACAGTCCACCTGATTAGTCTTAAGGAATTCAGACAGTCCAAGTGATTGGTCTAAGGAATTCAGACAGTCCATGTGATTGGTTTAAGGAATTCAGACAGTCCATATGATTAGTCTAAGGAATTCAAACAGTCCATATGAACAGTCAAAGGAATTCAGACAGTCCATGTGATTGGTCTAAGGAATTCAGACAGTCCATGTGATTGGTCTAAGGAATTCACACAGTCCATGTGATCAGTCTAAGGAATTCACACAGTCCATGTGATTGGTCTAAGGAATTCAGACAGCCCATTTGATTGGTCTAAGGAATTCAGAAAGTGCACCTAAATTAGTTTAAGGAATTCAGACAGTCCATGTGATTGGTCTTAATGAATTCAGAAAGTCCATATGATTGGTCTAAGGAATTCAGACAGTCCATGTGATTGGTCTAAGGAATTCAGACAGTCCAACTGGTCAGTCTTAAGGAATTCAGACAGTCCATGTGATTAGTCTAAGGAATTCAGACAGTCCATGTGATTGGTCTAAGGAATTCAGAAAGCCCATGTGATTGGTCTAAGGAATTCACACAGTCCATGTGATTAGTCTAAGGAATTCAGACAGTCCAACTGATCAGTCTTAAGGAATTCAGACAGTCCATGTGATTAGTATAAGGAATTCAGACAGTCCATGTGATTGGTCTAAGGAATTCAGACAGTCCATGTGATTGGTCTAAGGAATTCAGACAGTCCATGTGATTGGTCTAAGGAATTCAGACAGTCCATGTGATTGGTCTAAGGAATTCAGACAGTCCATGTGATTGGTCTAAGGAATTCAGACAGTCCATGTGATTGGTCTAAGGAATTCAGACAGTCCATGTGATTGGTCTAAGGAATTCAGACAGTCCATGTGATTGGTCTAAGGAATTCAGACAGTCCATGTGATTGGTCTAAGGAATTCAGACAGTCCATGTGATTGGTCTAAGGAATTCAGACAGTCCATGTGATTGGTCTAAGGAATTCAGACAGTCCATGTGATTGGTCTAAGGAATTCAGACAGTCCATGTGATTGGTCTAAGGAATTCAGACAGTCCAAGTGATTGGTCTAAGGAATTTAGACAGTCCATGTAATTGGTCTAAGGAATTCAGAAAGCCCATGTGATTGGTCTAAGAAATTCACACGGTCCATGTGATTATATAAGTCTAAGGAATTCAAACAGTCCATGTGATTGGTCTAAGGAATTCACACAGTTCACCTCATTAGTTTAAGGAATTAAGACAGTACATGCGATTAGTCTAAAATAATTCAGACAGTACATGTGATTTGTCTAAGGAATTCAGACAGTCCACCTCATTTGTTTCAGGAATTCAGACAGTCCATGTGATTAGTCTAAGGAATTCAAACAGTCCATATGATTAGTCTAAGAAATTCAGAAAGTCCACCTAAATTAGTTTAAGGAATTAAGACAGTACATGCGATTAGTTTTAATGAATTCAGACAGTCTATGTGATTTGTCTAAGGAATTCAGACAGATCCACCTCATTAGTTTAAGGAATTAAGACAGTACATGTGATTAGTCTTAATGAATTCAGACAGTCCATGTGATTGGTCTAAGGAATTCAGACAGTCTATGTGATTAGTCTAAGGAATTCAGACAGTCCATGTGATTGGTCTTAATGAATTCAGACAGTCCATGTGATTAGTCTAAGGAATTCAAACAGTCCATGTGATTAGTCTAAGGAATTAAGACAGTACATGTGATTAGTCTAAGGAATTCAGACAGTCCACCTGATTGGTCTAAGGTGTCTGACATTCTGCTACCACTAGCCCTCCACCACTAGGTTGCGGGTTCGAGGCCTACAAGAAGAAGTCGCCAGGTACTGGCCACAGGTCGGTTGTTGTTGTTCTTTCTCCGGGTACTCCGGCTTTCCTCCACCACCAAAACCCGGCACATCCTTGACGGACCATAGCTGTTAATAGGACCTAAAACACAAACAAACCTACTCCTATACCAGTAGTATGCCCTCATATACCGTATTGATAACAATAAGCTACCTGAAAAATGGACTTGTTCACCCTTTAATAATGATAACGTACCTGTACCGTGGCCTCATTTACCCGGAAGTCAAATTACTAACCTGAAGCAGACCTTTATTTAACTGTTTTTCCTGGTCTGCTGTTAGCCTTTAGTTGGTTTTAGTGGGTGCTGTGTTTTGCAATAACTCTTTGTTTCCTTTGTTTTGATGTTGATCTAAATAAAAAAAATACTGTTAAATCATGGAGCTAGGGGACCAAAGGTCAATCTTGTTTTACAGACATTTTCCTAAAAAATGATATTGCATAAAAATATTGCATGTACGATGTATGTTGTTTTTTTAGCTTTATTGCATTTTGTTTGGTAAAAATTGCAACGTTGAGTTTCAAATTGTTTGAGTTATTTGGAGTTGAAGATTTCCAGTTTGTCATTATGTTAAGTGTATACCTACTGCATGGTTTGTTGACTTAACTTTTGATCTGTTCCACTGTTAGTGGACTTGATTTTGTATTGCTTTTGATTATGTTTAAGTACTATTTTAAATTGAACTTTTATGACGGATTGATTTACATAGTTCATTACTTGCTTTATAACAGTTGTAACATTTACATGTCTGGAATAACACACATTGACATAGCATTGGATGGATTTAAGAAATAGTTATTTACTTTGTAAAAAATATTCTACATACTTTTGCATTGTCTACAAAGTGTTTGCTTGTCCACTACATGTCACAGTCACAAATACAATTTTGTAAAAATATGAAAATCACATTTTCAAGTTTGACAGGACTTCCATTTTTAGGTCAACTGAGCTTTAGCTCAAGTGACCTATTGCTATCCGTCTTCGTCCGTCGTTGTCCGTCGTCCATCGTCTGTCGTCCGTTAACATTTTACATTTTCAACTTAAAAACGAACACTGGCAAAGGGAGTTTACTGATACTTCATGGGAATGTTACTGACATCTCTCTGACCAAGTGTTGTTATTATTCGGGTAGATCAGAAATCCAATATGGCCGCCACGGCTGCCATTTTGAAAAACTATTTCAAACTTAAAGTCAAGTTCTACTGGGCCGATTGAACTGACACTTTGTAGGAATGATCAACTCATGGTCCTGACAAAGTGTTGTTATTTTTCGGGTCGATCAGAAATCCAATATGGCCACCGTGGCCGCCATTTTGAAAAACTATTTCAAACTTAAATTGACGTTCTACTGGGCCGATTGAACTGAAACTTTGTGGGAATGATCGACTCATGGTCCTGACAAAGTGTTGTTATTTTTCAGGTCGATCAGAAATCCAATATAGGCCGATTGAACTGAAACTTTGTGGGAATGATCGACTCATGGTCCTGACAAAGTGTTGTTATTTTTCAGGTCGATCAGAAATCCAATATAGGCCGATTGAACTGAAACTTTGTGGGAATGATCGACTCATGGTCCTGACAAAGTGTTGTTATTTTTCAGGTCGATCAGAAATCCAATATAGGCCGATTGAACTGAAACTTTGTGGGAATGATCGACTCATGGTCCTGACAAAGTGTTGTTATTTTTCAGGTCGATCAGAAATCCAATATAGGCCGATTGAACTGAAACTTTGTGGGAATGATCGACTCATGGTCCTGACAAAGTGTTGTTATTTTTCAGGTCGATCAGAAATCCAATATAGGTCGATTTAACTGAAACTTGGTCTAGGAATGATCAGCTCATGGTTCTGACAAACTTAAGTTAATGTTATACTTTACTATTTTGTACTCATATTTTAAAAACAAAAATAAATACTGTAGGACTCAGGTGACCATTTAGGCCCATGGGCCTCTTGTATTTTGGTAAAACTAACATGTGTTTAGTTACTAACATGTGTTTTGTTACTAACATGTGTTTTGTTACTAACATGTGTTTTGTTAGAGTTTTAGTACTTTCAGTAGGACTTTGTAACACTTACAATGTAACTGTGGGAAATCCAATCTAGTAGTTGTTACACTTACAATGTAACTGTTTTATGTAAAATATTACTAAAATGAATTTATGTATGCCGATATGCGCACACGTGTGTGATCAGATAATTCAAAGAAAACGAACAACAAAATACACATTTTATGTAGTTAATATCATTTTACATCAATGAAAGAAAGAAAAAAATTCCAGAATTTTTCGGTGCGCAAAATATTCGAGTAGAAGCTTTTTTCTCCGATTTTCAGCCTCAAAAAGGACCTGCCCAAATTACACAGGTGCGCAAATTACATGGGTTTTTACGGTAATTGTAAAGAATTAAAAATCAAAGTTTTTGCGAAATTTCAGCAAAAGTATTATACCAAGAGGTAAAACATATAATTGTCATGGGCTCTCTTCTCCAGATGTATTTCATGTCAAAAACATGTCTTGCAATTCGTTTAAAAAAGTAATAGCTGTAAAAAAAAATGGTATTTGAATGAAAAATTAAAAAGCAAAAAAAGGCTCAGGACCTCTGCACCACCTATCCAACACTTTACGACCAGAAGTCAGGCTCAGGACCTCTGCATCACCTATCCAACACCTTACACAGGTTGATCTCTAGGAATTTTATTGCTAGAACTCAAGAAGTACTGAACTGATCTTCCTGAATTTTCATATGAAGGTTCACTTTGGTCCCTATAATTGTGCATGTTTCATTTTCGGACTGATCAGAAAACAAGCTGGCCACCAGACAGCCATCTTAGATTTTGAGAGCCCAAGTTTGTTATCACTATTTCACAACAAGTACTTCTCAAATTTCATATGCAGATTCCCCTGTGGTCAATTATTGTGCAAGTTTTATTTTGAGATTAATAAGGGGGAAACAAATAACAAGCAGCTGTCTTGGATTTGACAGTTAAAGATTGTTTTTGCTATTTTTGAAGAATTACTTAAAAGGTTTTTCTCAAATTTGATATGTAGGTTTCCCATAGTCCTTGATTTTGGAAAAAAATAACAAGCAGCTGTCTTGGATTTGACAGTTGAAGATTGTTTTTGCTATTTTTGAAGAATTACTTAACAGATTTTTCTCAAATTTGATATGTAGGTTTCCCATAGTCCTTGATTTTGTCCTATCTTTGGATAAGTCATGTATAAGTCATGTACAAGTCCTCCATGTGACTGCAATATCCTACCTTTGGATAGGTCATGTACAAGTCATGTACAAGTCCTCCATTTGACTGCAATGTCCTACCTTTGGATAAGTCATGTACAAGTCCTCCATGTGAGTGCAATGTCCTACCTTTGGATAAGTCATCTACAAGTCCTCCATGTGACTGCGATGTCCTACCTTTGGATAGGTCATGTATAAGCCATGTACAAGTCATCCATGTGACTGCAATGTCATACCTTTGGATAAGTCATGTGCAAGTCCTCCATGTGACTGCGATGTCCTACCTTTGGATAGGTCATGTATAAGCCATGTACAAGTCCTCCATGTTACTGCAATGTCCTACCTTTGTATAAGTCATGTACAAGTCCACCATGTTACTGCAATGTCCTACCTTTAGATAGGTCATGTACAAGTCCTCCATGTTACTGCAATGTCCTACCTTTGGATAAGTCATGTACAAGTCATGTACAAGTCCTCCATGTGACAGCAATGTCCTACCTTTGGATAGGTCATGTACAAGTCATGTACAAGTCATCCATGTGACTGCAATGTCCTACCTTTGGATAAGTCATGTACAAGTCCTCCATGTGACTGCAATGTCCTACCTTTGGATAGGTCATGTATAAGCCATGTACAAGTCCTCCATGTGACTGCAATGTCCTACCTTTGGATAAGTCATGTACGAGTCATGTACAAGTCCTCCATGTTACTGCAATGTCCTACCTTTGGATGAGTCATGTACAAGTCCTCCATGTTACTGCAATGTCCTACCTTTGGATAAGTCATGTACAGGTCCTCCATGTGACTGCAATGTCGTACCTTTGGATAAGGCATGTACAAGTCATGTACAAGTCATCCATGTGACTGCAATGTCCTACCTTTGGACAGGTCATGTACAAGTCCTCCATGTGACTGCAATTTCCTACCTTTGGATAAGTCATGTATAAGCCATGTACAAGTCATCCATGTGACTGCAATGTCCTACCTTTACATAGGTTATGTACAAGTCCTCCATGTGACTGCCATGTCCTACCTTTGGATAGGTCATGTACAAGTCCACCATGTGACTGCAATGTCCTACCTTTGAATAGGTCATGTACAAGTCCTCCATATGACTGCAATGTCCTACCTTTGGATAGGTCATGTACAAGTCCTCCATGTGGATAAGTCCCTGATCAATGACCACAATTTTATTGCCTGTGAATAAGGATGGTGGGCAACATTTGCTTCATAGATCTCGACTGATATTTTTTTGACCGAATTTTTTTCAATGTGTGAATGATGATTTCACGATCTTTCTGATGTTGCATTTATAGAATGAATGAATATAACAGTCTCATTGAGACATCCCCTCACAAACAGGAAGTACAGACATTTTGGTAATAATAAAACTTCTTAGTCACAGTGTATAATATCCTAGGATAGCTAGACATCTTTGAAACCCTACCCATACAAGGTAGGTATTGGTTAGTCTTCTGTTGACACCTTCGTAGCTACTCAGAGAGTTTCTGTATTCCATATGACAACCCCTGTGCAATTCAACTAATAATACTCTTTGGAATTGAATGCATTTAATTTCATAGTTTTAAAAACTTTGGACTTGAAAATCATCAACCTTGAATTGTTGAGGATTCGTTTGTTGATCATTCAAAATCCCATTGGGATCATGGTCAATACATTAGTGTTCCTGTTTCCATGGCAAAATGAATGCTTGTGTGAGTGTGTACATGTTGAATTGGTTTGAAATTGTTCAATAAAGATTTGTGAGCTACTCATGTCTTCCCTTTTTGTCCTTCTCCTAAAGTAATGAAGTACAAAATGTACTTCTGATATTCAGGACAAACATATTTGCAAGGATTGTCAAACTTGTCAATTTTAGTTACTAATCTTCCAATAGAATCGGTCAATGTATTTTCACTTTCTTGCATACTAGACCAAGATCTCCACATTTCCAGCGGTGCTGGAAAACTCTATCCGACCCATGGGTCTGGATCGCGTACAAGCTCAGACTGGCGGGGGAATTGTAGTGACCTTTTGGGGTCACGCTATTGTTCGTAACGTCATTTTATGACGTTTTGGGGTCAGTCGGGGTCATTAACAATTGCCATCTGGGCTTCATATGCTAATGAGAAATGTGCGGACAGTTGACACCTTTACTAGAAGAGTAGCTTTTTTACAGGTTTTAGATAACAAGCAAGAAATAGAACCCATCCCTGACTCCAGGTATGGATAAGGTCAATCAAACCCAAGGGGGTAAATATTAAGCAGAAGACTTGAGGCTTTAGGGTCTTCTGCTTAATATTTTTCCCCGTGGGTTTGAATGACCTTATCCATACCTGGAGTCAGGGATGGATTCTATTTATATATATGTCATTAAGCAATTTTCTGATATAATACCGACAGGTGAAGGGCGAAAATAACACTTCTTGAAAACCAATTATACCAGCAAAGGGCGAAAATTTACTGATTGAAAGTTTCACTGCATACAGTATTATATATGGACAAAACCAGGAACATGGTTGGTTTATAGAACAGAAAGGGTTCGGATTAGCGAGAGTTTAAATACTCATGTTAAAGAAGAATTTTGCCAAGATCAAATAACTTGTCACGGAGTTCACTGTAATGATATTTTCCATTAAATAATTGTATATCCGATACTAGCCAATTCCATGTTAGGTATCATATACGGAACAGCTTCTGCTTACGAAGTATTTTGCATCAAATACATAACAAACAACATGATAAGTTGTATCAAGTGAATTTTATTCTATTGAGAATTTTTTTCAAAGACCAGAAAAAAAATAATGGAAGATTGTATACAAAAGGGCGACACATATGCCAAGATACATTAAACCACACAGAAATAATGATACGTATGTATGAAAAACAGTATATATTACTATTATCTACTTTCTTCACAACAAACAAGTGCTTCCCATCCTATAGTCATTTACTACAATCACATACGTGTGTAACAGTCCTCCACAATGGTCATCTGTGGTAGTCAACATCACAGGATCACATGTAATGTGTTACAGTCAACTTCACAGGATCACATGTAATGTGTTACAGTCAACTTCACAGGATCACATGTAATGTGCAACAGTCAACTTCACAGGATCACATGTAATGTACAACAGTCAACTTCACAAGATCACATGTAATGTGTTACAGTCAACTTCACAGGATCACATGTAGTGTGTTACAGTCAACTTCACAAGATCACATGTAATGTGTTACAGTCAACTAAACAGGATCACATGTAATGTGTTACAGTCAACTTCACAGGATCACATGTAATGTGTTGGTCAACTTCACAAGATCACATCTAATGTGTTACAGTCAACTTCACACGATCACATGTTATGTGCAACAGTCAACTTCACAGGATCACATGTAATGTGCAACAGTCAACTTCACACAACATACAATGTGTTACAGTCAACTTCACACAACATACAATGTGTAACAGTCAACTTCACACAACATACAATGTGTTACAGTCAACTTCACACAACATACAACTTCACACAACACACAGTGTGTAACAGTCAACTTCACACAACACACAGTGTGTAACAGTCAACTTCACACAACATACAACTTCACACAACATACAATGTGTTATAGTCAACTCCACACAACATACAGTGTGTAACAGTCAACTTCACATAACATACAATGTGTTATAGTCAACTTCACACAACATACAGTGTATAACAGTCAACTTCACACAACATACAATGTGTTACAGTCAACTTCACAAGATCACATCTAATGTGTTACAGTCAACCTCACAGGATCACATGTAATGTACAACAGTCAACTTCACACAACACATAGTGTGTAACAGTCAACTCCACACAACATACAGTGTGTAACAGTCAACTTCACACAACACACAATGTGTTACAGTCAACTTCACACAACATACAGTGTGAAACAGTCAACTTCTCACAACATACAGTGTGTAACAGTCAACCTAACACAACCTACCATGTATTAACAGTTGACATGCTGGGTGACCTGTGTTAGTTATATTCTCACATAGTTACAATAATGGTAGCAGAGAGTCACATAGGAAACACTTCATAGGCACTTCAGCTTTGCAAGACTTATTCAAAACCCTGACCAAGATAAATAATGGTCTTCAGGGTCAATTTTCTAGCAAGAAAGAAATAATCTATTGAAGTGATATGTTACACTTTTAAATTCGAAGATTTTTTTACCTGGGTATATTGATAATGTACCTTGGGGGGAAAAACTACATTCAAGATTTTGCTACTACCGTGTCAATTTATTACAATTTTAGGATCCAAAAGGTTTAAAAAGTGTTTGAATGCCATTATTTTCTAGCCTTGTAGGAGCAACAAAATATGTCCACATATATATAATCAACAGATGTGGATTCGAAACTCGTCCTTCAAGGGAAAAAATCATAATGGCTTTCAAAACATTTACAAGTAAGCGGTATTTGAATTGATGTGAGAAATTGAACTCCTATGGTTCATTGTAGGTTACCATCCTGACTGATGATATGTGACTTTACTCCCCATTTACTGAATGTTACAGACATCTTTATAACAAGTGAATCAGAGGAATGTAAATGATGTAGTTATTCCATTATCAACTTCTGAAGTGAAAGGTGAATAAGCACATGTATACAAAATTGTACCTGGGAAAACACATGTGTACCAGGGTAAGCACATGTGTACCAGGGTAAGCATGTGTGTATACATATGTTCCATGTTAACTTTTTATGTATGCACATGAGAGTACCAGGGTAAGCATGTGTGTTCACATTTGTCCCAGGGTAAGCACATGTGTACCAGGGTAAGCATGTGTATACACATTTGTACCAGTGTAAGCACATGTGAACCAGGGTAAGCATGTGTGTTCACATTTGTCCCAGGGTAAGCATGTGTGTACACATTTGTACCAGGGTAAGCATGTGTGTACACATTTGTACCTGGGTAAGCATGTGTATACACATTTGTACCAGTGTAAGCACGTGTAAGCACATTTGTACCAATGTAAGCACATGTGTACCAGGGTAAGCATGTGTGTACACATTTGTACCAGTGTAAGCACATGTGAACCAGGGTAAGCATGTGTGTTCACTTTTGTACCAGGGTAAGCACATGTGTACCAGGGTAAGCATGTGTGTATACATTTGTACCAGTGTAAGCACATTTGTACCTGGGTAAGCACATGTGTACCAGGGTAAGCATGTGTATACACATTTGTACCAGGGTAAGCACAAGTGTACCAGGGTAAGCATATGTGTACACATTTGTTCCAGTGTAAGCACATGTGTACCAGGGTAAGCATGTGTGTTCACATTTGTACCAGTGTAATTAATGGTACACCGTGAAGGATGAAAATGTTTAAGGTGTAGTAGTCAAGTTTATCTAAGAGGACTGTAAACAAAATGATTTTTCTTGGGACATAAAGAGACCCATATTTGTTAGTTCCTTCTGCAAGTTCCAATTCTCACCAGTTTAAGCACAACAGCAAGATGAAGGTGATTTACGGTATGTTGTTCAGTGTTTACACTATACTGTTCACAACCTGAGCACACCAAGAGTTAGAAGTGTACTTAGTGACCATGGAGGTCGAGATGACCTTGATGTAGCGTAATGGGTAGTTAACACCGACTTATACAGCATCATCAGGTAACAAAACAGCTAACCTCTATAACCTTGTTATTCACTGTAATTTCATTTTTCAATGATCTTAGTGGCATTAATCCATTTAGTATATGTTGTAAGTGGCCCCATGTTTGAAGAGGGTCACATGACTGCTCCATTGTCTACACAATGGTCCTTGCTGCTGTCCGGTCTCGTTACCAATAACCTCTCCTGAACCTGTACGTACCGAGTGAAGTATCACTGAATCACTTATAAAACTGCTACATATATATTGAGATCATACCATCTTGCATTTCTTTTGAATACCATGATAATGAGTTTATATGTAATTTTGCTTTAAACGTCTAAACCTAAACAGCCAACTTTGATTCTGGAAACATAAGACAGATGACTCTCTCTCTCAGCTCTGTCCCACTACATCAAATCACAACAAAATTATTGGAGAATGGAATTAAAATAACACAAGCTGATAGCAAATATGTACAACTGTCAGAGTAACCTTGAGATCTCACATAGTGTTTGTAATGAAACATGCTCACAGCTCACGTACAATGTGAAGGTCATTTTCTCCATTAGTCACATGATCAGGTATAGGTGAACTGGAAAGAGAATATTCGTGTAATATCAACACTTGAACAGTTGCCTATGTTTTTAATATTGCTTTGTAAATTTTACGAAAAGATAAATGGACATTGCAGAAACATCTTGTGAAAATTCAGTCCATTTACAAAACACACCGACGGACTACTAATTATCCATAGAGATTGAAAACCCACCGACAGACTACTAATTATCCATAGAGATTGAAAACCCACCAACAGACTACTAATTATCCAGAGAGATTGAAAACCCACCGACAGACTACTAATTATCCAGAGAGATTAAAACACACCGACAGACTACTAATTATCCAGAGAGATTGAAAACCCACCAACAGACTACTAATTATCCAGAGAGATTGAAAACCCACCGACAGACTACCAATTATCCATAGAGATTGAAAACCCACTGAAAGACTACTAATTATCCAGAGAGATTGAAAACCCACCGACAGACTACTAATTATGCATAGAGATTGAAAACCCACTGACAGACTACTAATTATCCATAGAGATTTTAAGGTTTCAATATCATTTTAATTTGACCTCCATAGAGATTGAAAACCCCCCGACAGACTACTAATTATCCAGAGAGATTTTAAGGTTTCAATATCATTTTAATTTGACCTTTTTTCTGTGACCTTACTTGTACACCAAACATCACATGTCAGAATTTAACCTATCTAGGCAGCATCTTCATCAAAACATACGTTTATTTCTGTCAGCAGCTGCTTCTGGATATTTGTCATGTACAAAATATTTGTTTAAGAAAATAATAAAAGTTAATAAAATATTTAGCAAACAATGATCACACACATATTGGAATGACTGTGCAACGTGCAGTCAATGCACATGGGGATGCACATGTAGCAACGCAAAGTCTGTGGTCGTACATTGCTCTAACAGAACCAACGAGGTACATCAAACACTGCCACCAGTTAAACTAAAATGACATGTTTTCAAGAGGATATATATTTCTTTTTCCCACATGCTATGTGGCTTATAACTGTTCAATTGGTTTTAATGTCCATTCCATCAGATCAAAAAAGCTATTTCCTCCTTTCTGAAGCTACATGAAGAAAAACCAATTGTACCAACAGAGTTACCTCCCCTGGGATAGCCACAGTCAGGATCTTCACATGTACTGCCCAGCTTTGCTTGCTCATGTGCATCGATTGCCATTTAATATTAAGTTTATATTATCTATGTCTTGTCTGTAGACATGCACTAATTTACAAAACCATACAACTGATAATTACATAAGCATCAACAGAGTAAATATATTAATTAGGTACTATAACTGTAAGCGATGACCCCGCAGTGTGACAGCAACAGAGTAAATATATTAATTAGGTACTATTACTGTAAGCGATGACCCACGCAGTGTGACAGCAATATTCAGGTTTTGCGTTACTACTAAAACTGCGTGAAGCAACACAAAATTTACATGAAAGTGACCTCACCACACCAAGAGACTGTACAGGCTTGAATGCTGCCGAAATAGGCTATAAGAGTGCCAGTGTTGGAGAGTCCAACAACCAGTACCCATTCTAGAATCTTCTGTTTGGGTGTAGCTTTTCTAAAAAATATCAAACTGGAAAAGTATACAATTAGTATTTTATATAAAATAAATTTAAGGTGTGCATGTATGTAGCCTGTTCTAGCCTGATGTGTAAGGGTGTAGGTTCTGTAATAAGCTGTAGTAGAGCTGTATAGGACATAGAGTAGGGTATCTGTAGTACGCTCTACAATCAACTGAACATGTATGTTTATATATGTGGGTTACAAAGAGACACTGTGTCAACTGAATACTGAATAAAAAACAAATATATTCTCTTAAAACATTCATTTACAACAGACAATTGTATGAAACATATATCAACCTAATGAAAAAATGTATCCTTTTACATTTTAACATATGCTTCCATTCACATTGAAAGCTTCCTTTTTAAATTGTATTGATAAAATGAATATTTGTAATGAAATCTTTAAGTATATAGTAAAAATTTGAACAAGAGTGACAATACATCAAAGATAAAATTAGACAAAATAATTAAGGGGACTTGCTATACATCATGATTTCCCTGCCACATCGTAAATTATACCGAGACAGATTACAACATTATACGATTATTTGCTCAGAGTACAACTACTCAGCAACCAAAGCAAGCAAGTAAACAGACGATATCACATATCATGGCCTCTTATTCAACAAAATCTACCTCCTAAGATTGAGTTACATTTTACACTTCTGACAAATCTGATCACTGTACCAGAATATATCTAATTGATTTTGATAAAACTTTGTTCAAATAAAAGGCCTTATCTTCACATGCAGCTACGCGAATGATTTCCTATTTTGTTTAACTAAGATCAAAAGACAAAATAAATCAGATATCTGATTCTCAACGTTTGACTACAAGCTTACAGGCAAATCTTAATATCCAGTACAATATACATCAACAGTAACATAAAATCATAATAACTGCAGGGTCTGTGTCATTTCATTTTGATTTTCATATATAAAATCTCTCATGACAAGCTGTTCAAATAAGTTCATTTTAGCCAGGTATTTTTTCTTACAGGTGCTGCAGGAGGTATCCATAAGTACTAAAAACTTCTAAAGTCCCCAAACAATCAGCTAAGGGTGGATGACATGGAGTGGAGTTATCTACATAAGCTACACGCTGACTAGTTTTCTGGATTAGGTACTGCAAATTAGGAAATATTGTATATCAAGTAATTTTGCAAGTGTCAAATTTCACTTTATTAACTTGATGAAAAATTGCAAAACAATTGTGCAAACTTTTAATCACACATCAAAAATACCACACGCTGACCTAACAGTAATAGTATGGGGATAAAACAGTGAAAGTGTAAATGCAGAAATTTTAATTCTAAACGACTTTGCATTACACATAAACAACCCAATATACAGTATACCCCATGAAAGTTTTGAAAAGTGTGCTTAAACAATACTGAACGTTTGAATTTTGGTCATCATAGGTCTAAGCAAATGATATTATACTTGTCACATTAAGGTATGTTTCTACAATGTTTATTTATTAAAAAAAAGTATGACAGCAAAAACAATGATAGAGTCCTAATTTGCAGTATCTATAAACAATACAACATAAACTTATAGGGTTAAACAAAACTAACAGCAAGACTTGATCAAGCTGCATATAACAAAACAAAAAATAATAGCAAAATACATCTACATATTTATTGCATCTATGTGTTAGCTTAGATAAAAATTTAAAAAATGATACCATATTACATGTAATTAGAGCCCCTGCTTTGACTAAGTTCCCCTCCCCCACTTGACCAGTATTATTCATATGTTGTCTGATGGGTTGTCTTTCACATTGAATTAATATTGAAAATTAAATTACTGCTAGGCAGATAAGTGTTTTGAAACTTTTTTCAGAGTGAATATTGTTGAATGTCCCAACAAAATTTTATTGAGAAATAAGCAGATTGAACAACTTTTTTTTCAAATACTGGAGCACTAGTTATGTTGAATATGGTATGTGACTTAGTGTTTTGAACATTTAAAATATAATTGGAATTAAAAGTAAACAAAATAAAAATTCATTGGATGTTTCCAAAAACAACTGTTTTTCATGATTAAACTGATCATGGCAAGATGTGATTTTGTTCAATGAAGAATGACTTGTAATTTATGACTAAGAAACTATCAAAGTTTCAATTTGATTTGAGCCTTTTCAAATAAAATCTATGACTAAATTTTCCAGAAAATTATGGTTGAGTTAACAGTTTCTTAACCCTTTCACCACTCTAGACCATAATGGGCTCATCCATTTTGATGCATGGTAGAGTCTATAAGTTACAGAGGGGTGAAAGGGTTAAATGATTTTGAACAAAATTGTTTTCAAACTAAATACCTGGAGAAGTGTTTCACTACAGTATAGGTAAGGATTGTGTACAGTATCTACACCTGTACAAATGTCATTGCATTTACCCCACATGAATACAATGTTTCCAGATTCCGGCGTAAACAACCTAGAACTGTAACTACATTGACTAAGCTTTACTAGGTCTCCAGATACCTCCACGGAGTAGAACACTTGAATTGATTTTGGTATCCATTATATCACTAAATGATGTCTGCAGTCGATGTTGTAGTTTCTCAGGCATGTTTCAATTTCTTTGTGAAAATCAAACTTATTTTCATAATCAGCTACAAAAATTTTGTATTTTCCCTATTACAGAAAAAATATTAATAAAGAAATGGATAAACTGATTTTATGCTGAGAATCATAAGCTGCCGAACTTGAAGACAACAGTCTATTTTTTTCTAGAACACATCAAGAAATGTATACTAAAAAAAGCTTTTTAAAACAAATGTACATGGATGTTTATTCATAACACAAGGGACTTTCTAAAACACATTTCAAATGATTTTAGGCATATATTGCACTTGTTGAGATCTTTCAGTCAGTGTTTTCAGGAAAGGAGAATTCTGTTTCAGGGGAGCTAACTGTTTAAGGTGTTGAAACATGAGAATGTGCGGTAAAAAAAATTAAAGATTTTTTTAAATCACGCTAAATATCAAATATTAAAACATTTTTATATAAAGAAAATTGATGTTGTTTTGTGGTCCCAGGCCATGCTTATCGGTTCAATCTTCTATCAGTATTTCTCCTATCTGGTCCATCATTGCCTCAACCTTAAACAGGACTTTTTCTCCCACAAACAACACTGACTGCTCCTCTGAACCAAAACATCTAGTTAGAACTAGTAACACAACCAAGTACTTATATAATTTATGAGGTTGTAATCTTTCGGAAGGAAAGGAATTTGAAGAATTTTAAGCTACAGCAACACTATCTACATTATGCAAACAGCAAAGTAAAAAGCAAAAGAATTTGCAACACGATAAATATAAGGTAAAATGTTAGATCGTGTAATATAGTGTATGATATCATTACGCTATGGTCCGGACACCTTCCCACTCTGTCATTTAAAATGTAAAACAGTAAAAACATGTCTGTCAGATAAAATTGTTGAACGCACTAGGTATTACATAGAGAAAACAAAATCCCATCATAATAAAAGTTATAATATTATGTCTCTTAAAAAACTGTTATACTCACGGGTCAGCATAATCTCTTGAGTACATTAAATAAATGTTTACAGTCTTAAATGGCGAGAATCTTAAAAAGGGAAAAAACTTACACTTAAGTCTGGAAAAAACTGTCAAAGCCTTCCCTATGATACAATAATAATAACTAATAATATATTAGAAGGAATCAACTGTGAACACTATGAATGTAGTTGAGCGCTAGGACTCAGTGTGTCCATACTTGTGCTCTACCACAAAGTAGCACACCTCGCTATCCACCATCTCCTCATCCTCGTCCATGTTGAGGTCCTGCGACTCACGACTCGCACTCATGTCCATCATGGGTGTATCCACTATAGTGTCACTGTGGATGATGTCACGCGTAACCCTAATGGGCGGAGTCCGTATTGGCTCTGATGCAGGCGATTCACTACGACTATCTTCGGAAAACACACTGTCTACATCAGACGACATGACATCAAGCGCAGCTCCTTCAGAAGATGCCTTAGTTACGGAATTCCCTGAACTTTTTGCCACAAGTCTTTCATGTTCACGGGTGTATTGTGGGAATGAGGTCCCTGAGTGGCCAGACTTTTGGCCATTACTCGATTTCTGGCCATTAGCAGGTCCAAGGAACCAATCAGATCTCTGACGTAATCGTTCCAACTGTTTGCGCTTGACAGAATTAAATCTGCTAAGGCTTCCCTTAGGTGGAGGCTCTGTGGAACTGCTTTCATTTAAATTGTCTTCTAGTGATTTTGGTCTCTGGAAAATAAAACAAGATACAGTTATGATTATCATCCCATTGTTTCCAGTTAATACACCTTCCATTTCAAACCTGACTGTAATCTTTTAAAAGATCCATCAGACCTACCATAGGTACAATATACAGTTAAACATTTTTCTTACAAGTTATCTGCGGTGTGGAACTGTTTACCCTGTCAAGGCTGCTATAACATAACTATTTTATGATATATCGGTATGTTCTGTCTGCACTAATTCAGCAAATGTAAAATAACCATTTTTACAGTATCAGCCAAATATACCCTGTCCATAGATACTTGCCTCAACCCTATTCCCCTTACCAACCAAAGATATGCCTTACCAATCACAGATACTGGTATTTCAGTAAGAGTATCAGAGGTTCACTCACCTTGCCAATGTTACCAGGGGAGGGAGCTAATGACACTTCAGGGGCTGATATAGTAGAGGCGGCCATAAGGCGTGAGCAAGTCGAGTCGCCATCCTCGTCATCATCGCGCCGTGGGCACAGCAGATATTTTGGGTCCATCTCTGGTGAATGCTCTGGTGTATGACTGGGTTCATGTACACCCTCTCTCTGAGCATGCATCTCATAAAAACCTTCTTCAGATATAGCTGGAGACAAAGAAAGGGGAATTGTAACTGTTCCAAACTAACCATTTACTGATCATGTCAACATACAAATAATTACTCAATTATGGTAACTTATTTTTCGGTTTGTTTAGATCTGCCAATACTATAGAAAGTCTCTTGGTCATTGTTTAATGACATCTAAATATGTTTTAATTTAACCACTAACTGTGATGATTCAAAATTACTCTAACAATTTATCTTTATGTCCAAGTGTTTTCTTTTGATATTTTGGATGTGAATTAATTCAATTTCACTTACTACAAAATTAAACCTTATAACTAACTTTTCACCACATTGGAACAAAGTCTTGCTACTTAATATGTTAAAGACACGTTATACAGTTAGGGACATTAGGGTTAAATACTAGGGTAACACAACACTGATACAAAACAAGCATGCAAAACATAAAACTATATCTAGCTCATTTTGTATTATTTCACAAATGTTCCTTTATCTTATATATTTATAATTTATATGTATATGATTTCTACGACATCATTTTCATTTTCAGTAATTAACTCATAGATATAGATACATAACAATACTGCTATATGATAACTAATTTGACTGCTAAAATGGGTTTTATTATATATTTTTTTACTTTTAAGTAGAATGAAAAAATTTCATTCTAAAAGTCTATGCATAATTCAATATTTTTTTTGAACTGTTAAGTGTATTTCTATGATTTCCAAGAATTATAAACAAGAGGCCCAGAGGTCCTGTATCACTCACCTGGATATCTAAGCAATCATGGCAAAATATTCTCCAAATGAGATCCAAGGAAATATGCCAAACCCGAAGGCCAATCCTTGTACCATATCTGTATTAGATTTTTCATGCCCAGCAATTGTACGTATGGTTATGGGATGGGGATCTAAACTGTTTCCAAGCTGTGACTCAGAAACTAGGTCCCTAGGGTTTTGGCTAGACCCCAGGATCAATTCTAATATCATGACTGCATTTGTCTCTTTTTGCCCAGCATTTGTATATATAATTTTGGGGTGGGGATCTCAACCCTTTCAAAGTTATGACCCAGGGGTTAAGTCTGCAAGGGTGGGGCAGACCCTGGGGTCAATTCTAATATCATGACTGCATTCGTCTCTTTATGCCATGCAACAATTGTATATATAGTTTTGGGGTGGGGATCTTAACCATTTTGAGGTTAAGTATCCAAGGGTGGGGTAGTACCCAAGGCCATCCTGGAAGCATATGTGCATTCATCTCTTTATACTCTGCAATTGTATATATGGTTATAGGGTGGTGATCTCAACTGTTTCCAAGCTGTGACTAAGAAACTAGGTCCCTAGGGGTTCGGTCAGACCCCAGGGTCTTTTCTAATATCATGACTGCATTCGTCTCTTTATGCCCAGCATTTGTATATATAGTTTTGGGGTGGGGATCTCAACCGTTTTAAAGTTATGGCCTAGGGACTATGTCTCCAAGGGTGGGGCCAGACCCTAGAGCCATCCTGGAAGCAAATGTGCATTCTTCTATATACTCAGCAATTGTATATATGGTTATATGGTGGGGATCTCAACCATTTTCAAGTAATAAAACTTATTTTGGCCCCACCCCTTAGCCCGGGGGGTCAGTCCCACTATTTGTACAATTTTGAATCCCTGCCTCCCATGAATGCTTCCGACCAAATATGATCGATATCCATGGCATAGTTCTACAGAAGTTGTTTATAGCAATATAGCCAAATTGCCCCATTTTGGCACCGCATCAGCCCCCTGGAGGGTCAGCCCAAACATTTGTTCAATTTTGAATCTCCACCACCTAGGGATGCTTCCAGTCAAATATTGTTTCTATCCATCTCTTAGTTCCCGAGAAGATGTCGCTTAAAGCAATATAGCCAAATCACCCTTTTTGGCCACTCCCCTCAGCCCACTGGGGGGTCAGCCCCACCATTTGTACAATTTTGAATCCCTGCCTCCCATAGATGCTTTTGAATAAATATGATTGATATCCAGTACATAGTTCTACAGAAGTCATTTGTAGCAATATAGCCAAATTGCCCCCTTTTGGCCCTGCCCCTCAGCCCCCTGGGGGGTCAACACCACCATTTGTACAATTTTAAATCCCCACCACCTAGGGATGCTTCCAGTCAAATTTAGTTAAATTCCAATCAGTGGTTAAGAAGAAGAAGTCGTTTAAAGAAATTGTTGATGGATGACGGACGACGGACGGACGACGGACGGACAACACAGTATGGCATAAGCTCAGCTTGGTCCTTCGGACCAGGTGAGCTAACTAGCGTGTACCTAATAAATAATGGCATCTACTGTATGCTGTTAAGTGATTTCCTTACCATGCTCTACTGGGTGGAAGGCTCGTAGATGAGCCTCCTGGACCAGGAACAGGGAATACCAATGTACCGCCTGATCACCTGTGGGAACATGCACCAGACTGTCATGCAAACAACAACAACAAGGTGGGGATACAGGGATGTCATTTGGCTACATCAATGTGGGGAGGGTGGGGATACAGGAATACCATTTGGCTACATCAATGTGGGGATGGTGGGGATACAGGGATGTCATTTGGCTACATCAATATGGGGAGGGTGGGGATACAGGGATGTCATTTGGCTACATCAATGTGGGGAGGCTGGGGATCCAGGGATGTCATTTGGCTGCATCAATGTTGGGAGGGTGGGGATACAGGGATGTCATTTGGCTACATCAATGTGGGGAGGGTGGGGATCCAGGGATGTCATTTGGCTACATCAATGTTGGGAGGGTGGGGATACAGGGATGTCATTTGGCTACAATAATGTGGGGTGGGTGCAGATTCATAGATGTCTTTCGGCTACAATAATGTGGAGTGGAGATGGGAAACAAGGACCTGGAGAGGAGGAGTAAAGGGGGTGGGGAAGAAGGAGCTAGGGAGGAGGAGTAAAGAACTAGGGAGGAGGAGTGAAGGGGGTGGGGAAGAAGGAGCTAGGGAGGAGGTGTAAAGGGGGTAGGGAACAAGGAGCTAGGGAGGAGGAGTAAAGAACTAGGGAGGAGGAGTAAAGAACTAGGGAGGAGGAGTAAAGGGGGTGGGGAACAAGGAGCTAGGGAGGAGGTGTAAAGGGGGTAGGGAACAAGGAGATAGGGAGGAGGAGTAAAGGGGGTGGGGAACAATGAGCTAGAGAGGAGGTGTAAAGGGGATGGGGAACAAGGAGCTAGGGAGGAGGTGTAAAGGGGGTAGGGAACAAGGAGCTAGGGAGGAGGAGTAAAGGGGTGGGGAACAAGGAGCTTGGGAGGAGGAGTAAAGGGGGTGGGGAACAAGAAAATAGGGAGGAGGAGTAAAGAACTAGGGAGGAGGAGTAAAGGGGGTGGGGAACAAGGAACTAGGGAGGAGGAGTAAATGGGATAAGGAACAAGGAACTAGGAAGGAGGATTAAAGGGGTGGGGAACAAGGAACTAGGGAGGAGGAGTAAAGGGGTGGGGAACAAGGAGCTAGGGAGGAGGAGTAAAGAACTAGAGAGGAGGAGTAAATGGGATAAGGAACAAGGAACTAGGGAGGAGGAGTAAAGGGGTGGGGAACAAGGAACTAGGGAAGAGGAGTAAAGGGGTAGGGAACAAGGAGCTAGGGAGGAGGAGTAAAGAACTAGGGAGGAGGTGTAAAGGGGTGGGGAACAAGAGCTAGGGATGAGGAGTAAAGGGGGTGGGGAACAAGGAGCTATAGAGGAAGAGTAAAGGGGGTGGGGAACAAGGAGCTTGGGAGGAGGAGTAAAGGGGGTGGGGAACAAGAAAATAGGGAGGAGGAGTAAAGAACTAGGGAGGAGGAGTAAAGGGGGTGGGGAACAAGGAACTAGGGAGGAGGAGTAAATGGGATAAGGAACAAGGAACTAGGAAGGAGGATTAAAGGGGTGGGGAACAAGGAACTAGGGAGGAGGAGTAAAGGGGTGGGGAACAAGGAGCTAGGGAGGAGGAGTAAAGGGGGTGGGGAACAAGGACCTAAAGAGAAGACGATATGAACGACACCCCTGTTCACAAGCATGCAGACAATTAAAAAATTGGGGGAAGTTTGTACATCTGAGAGTACAACTGCAGAAGGTAACAAAAACATCATTTTCAACATTTACCATAAACATACAGATAAATGTGCCAAAGCTTAGATAAGTTTACCATAAACATCCAGATAAATGTGCCAAAGCTTAGATAAGTTTCTTTTGTAATAAAAGTGCAACCTTTTAGCTTCCGATTCTTTTTTTAAAGCAAAGTTTTATTTTCATTACCTCAGCAATCTAAATCAACCTTTTTATAACTAGTGTTTCCAACTTTCTACTGACATGCACAGTTGGACCAGAGGTCCTTTGTACATATCATTAATAGTTATGTCAACACAAACTACACCTCTACTCTACATGTCAATAATTTAAAAGTTTAGAAAATAATCCAGATTTTATAAAAATAGAACATTTTCTTTCAAAAGTTCTTCTATGGAAACCAAACTGACCAGTCTAACGAGGCAAAATATACTGTATATTTGTGTGTGATATTAATTGATAGTATTACAACTGTCTAGCTAATCACTGACATGTAAGAGGAGGTACACATAACAAAGGCTACAAAGTGTAAAACTCACATACCATCATCTGTCCAATACAAATGAAAACATTTTTAAGGAATCTCCAAATTTCATTCCAAAAAGTTGTTGATCAAAGTTTT
Organism: Mizuhopecten yessoensis; assembly: GCF_002113885.1. Taxonomy (NCBI): domain Eukaryota; kingdom Metazoa; phylum Mollusca; class Bivalvia; order Pectinida; family Pectinidae; genus Mizuhopecten; species Mizuhopecten yessoensis. The sequence continues at coordinate 31,843 of NW_018408809.1, read as the reverse complement.
TCAATTTACTAATTGGCTGGTTAAATGACATCAAGGAGTGGTAATAGAGTTTTATCACAATAATAATGTAGAAAAAAAACAGGTTTGACAAAACTACAAAAAACGTGCAAATAAAAAATTACCATACATATTGTGCATAAACATTCAAATTATTTCTTGAGATTACACAAACTTCCATAAATAAATGTTCTCTCATAATTACTCACCTCATGAATCAAAAAAGAATTAAAGTATTCACACATATAAGGTGTATTTATACCTCCACCGTATCTTGAAGTCTTTGAGTAGATAATTACAGTGAAACCCGACTAACTCGAATTCCCTCCGTCCCTCATTAAGTTTGCCTCGTCCTCAGTTTCTTCTTGTATATTTTATTTAAATTAACCTAGGATAACTCTAATTGTCATTGTTGAATACCCCATGTTCCTCGAATTCTGATTTATTCCCGACCACTCAAAACCTTAGTATTTATACTATCCGTTCCTCCGACAGGTAGTCACATATGTGTATCAAACCTACTGGGTGCCATCGACATGCCTCCCGGCACAGACTCAAGTCCACTCTCATTGTATTTATACAGGTGTGGGCTGGACGTCAGACACTTAGAGGATTAACGGCAGTATCATTAAGTACCTGTACCATCAACCTGTTGTAACTGTATTAACATTTTGTGTGCATATTCATTATTTCCCAACAATGTCTGACATCAATGTTTTAACAGAAGTGTTCATTCATTGGGTGTGTAAAACCATATTTCGATACGGCAATATAAAGGGGAAATCACATAATGGATTCTATCTTTAAAGATATTCAAACTTGAATACTTTGCAATTGTTTATTTCGTTATTGATCATCATTATAATAACAGGGATTAAAGATTTGAAAATGATCGAAAAATTCTTCACTTGTTTTGATATTTTGTTAAATGAATGTAGCCTAATACAGTATGGCTAAATAACAATAAAATCACAAATCAAAATACTGAGGGCTTTATGTGTTCATTGTGAACAGTTTTACATCTTATTCAATGTGGCCATCTTTATTCAACATCTCTTTGACTTCTATCATTTATTATCCGCGATATTGGCATTGCTCATTCCATCTGATCAAAACATAATGATGTCGAACAAACCATGGATTCCTCAAACTATTGATATGGACCCCACGAGTTCCAGTAGGCAGGGTTTCACTGTACCACCACCAAACATATTCTGCAAGTTTTGATGAAATAATTTGAATTGTTAACTCAATACATGAGCTCATAGAAATTAAAGCAAATAAAGTTGTAGTTGCATATTTCTTTTCAAAACCTGCAGAATGTGTGAATTAAAAATAAAAACATTAATACTATCTGCAGATTGATGTCTGAACAGGGATCCTAGTACAATACTTACGAGGTAGTATTTCCTCTGAAAGGTATTGGAATTCATAGCGGAATTTCTCCCGTATATGAATCCCTGTGCGAGTGGTATCGGCAAAATACTCAATGTTCTGCTGTCCGAACATACTGGCCACACCAAAGTTCTCAATGAGCAGCTGCATGATACGGCTTGCCTTCTCCACCTTCCCGGGATCAGCGGCACAAGAATGGAACACGCTCCCCGCAACACTGCGTGACAACGCCTCTGTCGTCATGAAATTGATGTCACAGTTGTTGATCATAGTGAACCAGATGCCGAACAGCAGGGACACAAGCTGCTGATGTGCTTGTTGTAGGGAGGTGATGTACCTATAGGGGAAGGCAAACACAGTCAAGGTCATTCTCAAAAAAAGCAATGTACCTGAAGCATTAAAGTCATTAAACTTATTAAAGCTATAAGGTTATTCAAGGATAAATACTGCTGAATCTAACATTTTCAGCCAGATTCATGATTTCCCTTTATCATAGGTGAATCCAGATTCAGGAATTTCCTTCAAAATAATGTAGAAAGGTTATGTACAACCAGTAAGTGTTTATATGTGACATTTTGACATCTAGTATGATACGCACCCCGTCATCTTAATCAGACACATGGCCTTTCTACAATTCATACTTACCAAATAAAAGAAAATATTTAAAAATTTCCTTCATGATAGATATTTGTTGAGAAAAAGTCTTTCTTCTTAGATTTTTAATATGAAAGTTATAAGTTTGGGGTTAAACCTTTCTTTAACCAAGGTGTATCCAAACTTTTCCCGGTGTGAGATATCCTTGTCTCTCACTGGAGTTAAGACAATAGTATGACGTCACATTTACAATACAATGACATCATGTCAACAATGCATTAACCTCACATTGAGCCTGTTATATCAACATTGCATTATGTACATGACAGAGTCAACATGGTAAGAGAAAAAGAATTATTCACCCCCTTGAGGTGAAATGGGGAATCTCAACCCTAAGGGAAAGACTCTTAAGATGCTAAACACTCGCCAAGCCTTGTGTTTGGTAACAAGACAATCTTCCCCCTCAGGTTGGGAATCCCCTCTATAAACTCAAGGGGATAATAGATTCTATTAGTCTTAACCCATCTTTATTCCAAAACCATCACAATGGCGTCGTATCTTTATGCAGTACAGCCTGGGTAGCGTCATCAACTTTGTCACACATTTTATACGCTGTTGACGATGGCACAGTACATTGGGAACACCATTACAACATTTTTCTTTACGGCAAGAAAGTGGGGAGAAATAAAATCAGTCACTCCTGTGTGGATGCAAACAGAAAAATCTCAACCCTCGGGATAAGATAACACTGTAAAACCTTGTGCTAAACTTGAAACATTTTACCCCTGTGTAGAGACTTCTCCGTCTTTATCAAACAGGAGTGATAGATCCCACCATTCTACTACAAAGGTGGATGAGTAGACAGGACACTTACTCATGCACAGCCTCATACTGCTCCATCTTGTGGCCCAGACTGAGAACACTCAACAGGGTTTCCTCGCCATTCTGGCCAAATATTCCATCAGGCAGACGCAGCAGGAACTTCTGTTAAGACCAATTAAATACAGTGTAAGATCTGCAGAAACCAATCAAAGACATGTTTACTTATTGCTGGACCAATCAATAAGGTACAGAGACAGTGAAGTATCAAACAGTCATCTATAATAACAGTTCATCAAAAACATAGCAATTTCATAAGAACCTACCTAACAAGAGATCCCAGAGGGATCTTTGTGTCATTAAAAGTTGTATTAATCCATCAAGACTTTACCTTCTACATTTGGTATACAAATAAAATCCATACCAACCCTGACATAGACACAAAATTGTGTCATAAAAAATCTTTCATTGTAATTAATGAGATTATGAACCTGTCTTTAATAACCTAGACAATGGAGGCCAGAGTGGTTCCTACATTAAATGAGTACCTACCTAGACACCAGAGGTCTCAAGAGTGATTCTAGTAGGTGACCAGTACCTACCTAGACACCAGAGGGCTCTAGAGAGATTCCAGTAGGGGACCAGTACCTACCTAGACAACAGCGGCCAGCGCCCCCCAAGTAGGTAACCAGTACCTTCCTAGACAACAGAGGCCAGAGTGGTTCCAGTAGGTGACCAGTCCCTACCTAGACAATGGAGGCCAGAGTGATTCCAGTAGGTAACCAGTACCTACCTAGACAACAGAGGCCAGAGTGGTTCACGTAGGTAACCAGTACCTACCTAGACAACAGAGGCCAGAGTGGTCCAAGTAGGTAACCAGTACCTACCTAGACAACAGAGGCCAGAGTGGTTCAAATAGGTAACCAGTACCTACCTAGACAACAGAGGCCGGAGTGGTCCAAGTAGGTAACCAGTACCTACCTAGACAACAGCGGCCAGCGCCCCCCAAGTAGGTAACCAGTACCTACCTAGACAACAGCGGCCAGCGCCCCCCAAGTAGGTAACCAGTACCTACCTAGACAACAGACGCCAGAGTGGTTCCAGTAGGTGACCAGTACCTAACTAGACAACAGAGGCCTGAGTGGTTCAAGTAGGTAACCAGTACCTACCTAGACAATGGAGGCCAGAGTGATTCCAGTAGGTGACCAGTACCTACCTAGACAATGGAGGCCAGAGTGGATCCGACATTAAATGAGTACCTACCTAGACACCAGAGGGCTCAAGAGTGATTCCAGTAGGTGACCAGTACCTACCTAGACAATGGAGGCCAGAGTGGATCCGACATTAAATGAGTACCTACCTAGACACCAGAGGTCTCAAGAGTGATTCCAGTAGGTGACCAGTACCTACCTAGACAATGGAGGCCAGAGTGGATCCGACATTAAATGAGTACCTACCTAGACACCAGAGGGCTCAAGAGTGATTCCAGTAGGTGACCAGTACCTACCTAGACAATGGAGGCCAGAGTGGTTCCAGTAGGTAACCAGTACCTCCCTAGACAACAGAGGCCAGGGTGGTTCAAGTAGGTAACCAGTACCTACCTAGACAACAGAGGCCTCAGAGTGGTTCCTGTAGGTAACCAGTACCTACCTAGACAACAGAGGCCAGAATGGATTTAGTAGATGACTGGAACCCCAACTGACAACAGCACTAGAATAGACTTGGTTTGGTAATGGTAGATGACCAATACTTACCTTGATAACAGAGGCAGCGTACCATGTTGAAGATCTGGTAGATTACAATCATAGATGCTGAGGACAGAGGCCAGAGCTGTTTCTAGTAGATATTAGGTTATTTACCTTAACAACAGAAGCCAGAGAGCTTAATGTAGGTGACCAGTACTTACCTTGACAACAGAGGCCAGTGTGTACATGTTGTAGTTCTGGTAGATGACAGGCTTGCCTTCAGTCATCCTCTTAACAATGTGACGTGTGTCTGACGGATTCCCTGGTCGTCGGAATAGGTCGGCCGTGTTCATGCCTTCATGGGCGATGTATATAAGTATTTCCTAAAACACAAAACACATCAAATATCACAATAGTAGATAAACACAGAAAGAAATGTAACTCACACTTGTCTGCCAAACAGATATCTCCACAATTCTATGTGACAAGTCACACTGGTCAGGTAACACGGCAGAGATAAAAAGCAAAATCCAAAAATAAACCAACTTATCATAAGTATAAAATGAAGACAAAATTTGTGCCAGAAACTAATCATTACATTGTTATCCTACTGGGGTCCTTATTGTTATGATATGATATGAACAATAGACTGGAAGACAACAATCATACCTGCCAAGTGACCCGATTTCGTTGGCTTACACCCGGGATTTTAACCCTTCACCCGCTTTTATAACTTCACCCGCCGGGTTACGATATTGACCCGGATTTCGTCTATTTCACCCGTTTTCACCCGGAATCTTTTCGTTTATTAGAAGTTACCAAAGTCACTCGGGATTCTCTAGACTTTTCCATCCTTCTTCCTAAGAAAGACGATCTATTTCTTGTTTCCGTTTTTCACCAACAGGTAAGTTGTGAGTTGTTTATATACATACTAGAACTGTTTTTACAAATGTTTATATAAAGACCGTTGTTACTGAACTTGCCGACAAGTAATTAGTCAGGTGTTTTAACGAATAAGTGAGTTGTTTTTATAATTGTATTTACGTAGAATAGATCGTATTTTGAAGGTATCAACTGTCGTAGGAAAATGAGTTATAGTGAATAAAGTCCCGCAGCCGTCGACGCTCCATTCTGCACTCTAGTCAAAAACACGCACAGGCATTTGATGATTTGTTTCTGTCAATAAAAATTATCCTAATAATAAGAGTTAAAACCCTACTCGTATAAAACTTACATTTTATATGAGTAGGTAGGGTGCAACTTCTTATTGTCAGGACCATTTTCATTGACAGAACCAAAATGGTATTTTATGAGCAGAATGTGACATCTTATTATTGTCAGGTTCATATTAATTGACATAAAAAATGCCTGTGAAAACACAGTATCATATATATTATTATGAATTAATTTTATAAGTTGTGTTGTTGACAAATCTTTATATTTTTCAGCTTTGAATTTGGTATTGTGGATGAGGATCAGCTAGACCTGCTGGAAGAACAGTTCAATGAATGTAGAATGTAGCTTTTGCATCATTAAAATATTTAAGTTCTAATTCAATATCTATTTTTCTTATATTTGTTGCGAAAAAAAGCCGTCACGCACTATGACCCTCTTTTTTATTTTCAAATAATTTATCCTCAGACCAGTCTTGGTCATCCCTGCCCACTGTAAACGGTATTCAGGTGACCAGGACTATCCTCAGACCAGTCTCATCCATCCGTGACCACTGTAGCAGGTATCCATGTGACCAGGACTATCCTCAGACCAGTCTTGGTCATCCCTTCCCACTGTAACAGGTATCCATGTGACAAGGACTATCTTCAGACCGGTCTCGGCCATCCCTGCCCACTGTAGCAGGTATCCATGTGACAAGGACTATCCTCAGACCCGTCTCAGCCATCCCTGCCCACTGTAACAGGTATCCATGTGACAAGGACTATCTTAAGACCAGTCTCAGCCATCCGTGCCCACTGTAACAGGTATCCATGTGACAAGGACTATCCTCAGACCAGTCTCGGCCATCCCTGCTTACTGTAACAGGTATCCATGTGACCAGGACTATCCTAAGACCAGTCTCAGCCATCCCTGCCCACTGTAACAGGTATCCATGTGACCAGGACTTTCCTCAGACCTGTCTCGGCCATCCCTTCCCACTGTAACAGGTATCCATGTGACCAGGACTATCCTCAGACCAGTCTTGGTCATCCCTGCCCACTGTAACAGGTATCCAGGTGACCCACTGCAACAGGTATGACCTCTCTGACTTCATACACACTCACTGACATTTGGCCTTATTTAGGCATAATTATACGAGGTTAGTGTTGTGTCCTTCCCCTGTAGACAGAGGTTAGTGTTGTGCCCTTCCCCTGTAGACAGAGGTGAGTGTTGTGTCCTTCCCCTGTAGACAGAGGTTAGTGTTGTGTCCTTCCCCTGTAGACAGAGGTGAGTGTCGTGTCCTTCCCCTGTAGACAATCTGACTCCTGTAAGATCTACCCTCAGTGAACTCCTACACATGCCACCCAATCTACAGTGCAGTACACACATACACATAATAGGTTAACTCAGTGTTGAAAAACTCTCAATGCTACATGTATTCTTCTTAAAATATTTTTATCTTACTTAAAAACTTTGTACATTGAAAAACAGGTTTACAATACCAGCAAATGACAAGAAAATGAAGCTATTCATTTTGTTGGTCACCTGACAAGGATGGGACTGACAAGGGTTGGCATAGGACAGAGATATTGATGACAAAGATGGTCACACAACAGGGATATTGATGACAAAGTTGGTCACGAACACATCACAATTAAGGATGGTGATGACAAGTGTGGTCACATGACAAGGATGCAAATGGTGGGGTGGTCATATGACAAGCATGGTGATGACAGGGGTGGTCACATGATAGTGATGGTAATGTGACAGCCCTGCCATTAGTCACATGGTCAAGTAATGTATTAACAACATTATGGCACAGGAACAGACATCACCAAGTACATGTCAGTATAAACCAAGATATTTGTTTTCTTATTGCCTGGTAAAAAAATATTAGAAAAAGCAGAAGTCTGGTACTAAAGCAATGTCATTCCAAGGGGAGACATAATAATACCATGTGTTCTTGAAGCTTGAAAGACAGAAGTCAGCATCAGAGGAAGTAGGCTGCAAGTCATTGTTAAACAAACTTAGCCAAAAGTCAATGATGAATAAGTAGGTTCTCTTGCCAAAAAATCTTCCTGATTATATACAAAGGTCAATGGTCAAACATCAACAAAGACAAATTTACAAAGTAAAAGCCCAAATCAACGCAGAGATTGTGTAACATTTTAAGGTACAAATGTAGGGGACTTCTGATGATGCCAGGTATATCCCTGTAACACATGTACGACTACCACTAAAGGAATACCTACCACCAAAGGAACTGGAAGGTACCCATTTTTAATGTTGTGGGAGAGTGGAGCTCCAAACTTGATCCTGTCAACATAAAATACAGTTATCAGAATTCCTGTTATATAAACCCTAGCAAAGGTTTGTTCATATGGGACTGTAATACACTACAGTAGATTTGTATTGAATATCAGCTTTACATTAAGCATTGGAATCTGCTTGTATTTGTGAGGTTGTTTGTAACAATGAAATCTGCAAAAAAAATGCTTATAGAATTTATCTGAGCAAACTAGATATGTTATTCCAATATGGTTTTGTTTGGGGAGGATCTGCCCAGGTAATGATGTTATATTGCACAATTATTTTTTTGCCAATTAATGCTAAGATATTACTTTTTTCTCTCAGACATTTTAAAGTTCACAGTCAATTTCATGCATAATGGCTGAATGGCTTACTTTTGGTGGCGCATGGACTCAGAGCTTCTGTCAGATACACAGCCTCCAAAAACGTTTCTCAACATGGCCATGTTACTGTGACATGATTGTTGCCATGGTTACTTGAACAGGCCAACAACCCCCATCCAGGACTGCAGCCTCACATGTAACCCCGAAATGGAGGTCAAGGTCATTCAGGTCATAGACTCTTGTATCATGGCAACATGGCCGACTCCTTTAGATTCAAAGACCTGTAACACACAAAGGAAGGACATTTTGTTAGCATCCACCAAACTCTAGTATACAGAAACAGTACAGGATCAAAGCCAACATGATCAGCAATCAACACTTACATGTCCATAAAGGGGACTCGGGACAACATGCTGACACTTCTGTTCCTAAATCTCCAGCTTTTTGTGAACAAGATGTATTATCTCTCTCAATCACCCAAGTTTTCATGAATGGACATATAGGTAGACTGATTGCATAAGTTGCAATTATTCAGGATTATTGCAAGAGACAGACTTGCATATACTAGGCACATACAAACACACAAATATATATATACTTTACGTTTTACTACAAAGACAGCCTATCATGAGAGTGTGACCTTTGAACTTTGGTACACCTCCAAAGAACCATTGTTTATGTAGGCCTTTGACCTGCCCTTTAATGGTTTCATGGCACTGTCAAATGGCACCTCTGCATTGTTACATATATACCTAAGGTATATTTCCTGGTACATACAATGTAGAAGCGGCTGATGAGAAAACATGTACAGCTCCATCCCTATCTATGGGAGGAGGAAGCTGTACAACATTGTGTTGCTCGGGCATGGTAGGAAATCTGTGTATTACAGAGAATAGTTTAGCTTGCTATTCTTGGTAGCTGGTGAAGGGACTCCTGGGGAGAAAAAGGGACAGCTGTTTTCTATTCTCAGCCCACAACATATGCATAAAGAAATGGTAATTAAAATGGGGCAGCACATTTTCTTTTTTGTCTATATATCTCTAACTATACACATACCATAATAATGTCCATGCATTCTTTCTCACATTTACACTGACACTAACCCATCGCAGACTATAATTTGCAACAATAGACACAAATTGATCGATTTTACAATAGGTATTGAAAGCAAGCTCTCATTAAGGTATACATTAATTTATACACAGATACATTTGTATATTCTTTCAAAGAAATCTGTCATTGTGGTCAATTTTGACACCTTACTTGCATAAAAATGTACAGGTAGTCTATAGGGCTAGTATTACAGTACATTATACTGTACAGGTAGTCTATATAGGTCTAGTATTACATTATAATATTCAAGTGGTCTAAAGGTCTAGTATTACATTATAATGTCCAGGTGGTCTATAGGGCTAGTATTACAGTACATTATAATGAACAGGTGGTCTATAGGGCTAGTATTACAGTTCATTATAATGTACAGGTGGTCTATAGGGCTAGTATTACAGTACATTATACTGTACAGGTAGTCTATAGGGCTAGTACTACAGTACATTATAATGTACAGGTGGTCTATAGGACTAGTATTACATTATAATGTACAGGTGGTCTATAGGACTAGTATTACATTATAATGTACAGGTGGTCCATAGGGCTAGTATTACAGTACATTATAATGTACAGGTGGTTTATATGGCTAGTATTACAGTACATTATACTGTACAGGTAGTCTATAGGTGTAGTATTACATTATAATATACAAGTGGCCTATAGGTCTAGTATTACATTATAATGTACAAGTGGTCCATCGGTCTAGTATTACATTATAATGTACAGGGGGTCCATAGGTCTAGTATTACATTATAATATACAAGTGGCCTATAGGTCTAGTATTACATTATAATGTACAGGTGGTCTATAGGACTAGTATTACATTATAATGTACAGGTGGTCCATAGGGCTAGTATTACAGTACATTATACTGTACAGGTAGTCTATAGGGCTAGTACTACAGTACATTATAATGTACAGGTGGTTTATATGGCTAGTATTACAGTACATTATACTGTACAGGTAGTCTATATAGGTCTAGTATTACATTATAATATTCAAGTGGTCTAAAGGTCTAGTATTACATTATAATGTCCAGGTGGTCTATAGGACTAGTATTACATTATAATGTACAGGTGGTCTATAGGTCTAGTATTAAATTATAATGTACAGGTGGTCCATAGGTCTAGTATTAAATTATAATGTACAGGTGGTCCATAGGTCTAGTATTACATTATAATATACAGTGGCCTATAGGTCTAGTATTACATTATAATGTACAGGTTGTCCATAGGTCTAGTATTACATTATAATATACAGTGGCCTATAGGTCTAGTATTACATTATAATGTCCAGGTGGTCTATAGGGCTAGTATTACAGTTCATTATAATGTACAGGTGGTCTATAGGGCTAGTATTACAGTTCATTATAATGTACAGGTGGTCTATAGGACTAGTATTACAGTACATTATACTGTACAGGTAGTCTATATAGGTCTAGTATTACATTATAATATTCAAGTGGTCTAAAGGTCTAGTATTACATTATAATGTCCAGGTGGTCTATAGGACTAGTATTACATTATAATGTACAGGTGGTCTATAGGTCTAGTATTAAATTATAATGTACAGGTGGTCCATAGGTTTAGTATTACATTATAATGTACAGGTGGTCCATAGGTCTAGTATTACATTATAATGTACAGGTGGTCCATAGGTTTAGTTATACATTATTGTAGATGTTCACCTTTTCCAGTAGTTTTGATAGATACAATTGTTTTCATTAAGTTGATTGGAACTGACAGATCCATCTAGGTTTAAATTCCACTTATGCTATAGTCACTTTCAATTTAACCTCAAACCCATCAAGGAATATACAAAGTGCATGTAATCGTGCATCTGTCGGTGTAGGACACAGCTGTCATATACTATGGTCAGTATTGTGGTCCAGTTTGGCCATACAGGAAGAGGAGGGGTCTGACCACTGGGATTTTCAGCTGTGCAGGATTAGGGAATACTCCTGTAGTCTGGGAAAGTATGCCAAATGTTAGTCATTTGCCTAACTGCCTACGATGGAAGATATTTTTGTTTTCACCAGCTTCACATTCTTATAATATAACCTCGACCAGTTTACCACTGGATGGTAGATGGCCTGTGTAAGTCTCTGCCTGGGAGAACACTATCACAGCAGTATAATACAAGCTCTTTACCACTGGATGGTAGATGGCCGGTGTAAGTCTCTGCCTGAGAGAGCACTATCAGAGCAGTATAATACAAGCTCTTTACCACTGGATGATAGATGGCCTGTGTAAGCCTCTACCTGGGAGAGCACTATCACAGCAGTATAATACAAGCTCTTTACCACTGGATGGTAGATGGCCTGTGTAAGCCTCTGCCTGGGAGAACAGTATAACACAAGCAAGGCTAGTTCTGTCATGGGAGGTAATTAGAGAGAAATATTTTATACAAGTAATGGGATACAAGTGATAGGAGTTAGTAACAAGAGGCCCATGGGCCTTAACGGTCACCTGAGTCTATAGTNGCATACTTAAGTTATGGTAATTATTACTGAAATGAAACTGTTTTTTTTATAACAAATAAATAATTGTATTTCCCCCCATCAACAATTTCACACAAAAAATTATCCATGGTAATCGTTTACCATACCATGTCCTTGACTATTGAAAGAAGTAAAGATATTTTCATTTTACCACATATGCATACTACATATTCATGGAGTTTGGAAAAAATATAGATGGAGCTGAACAATATATCACAAACTGGTAGGATTTTGACTGAGTGGAACACTATACCACCAACTGGTGGGATTTTGACTGAGTGGAACACTATGCTATAACCTGGTGGGATTTTGACTGAGTGGAACACTATGCTATAACCTGGTGGGATTCTGACTGAGTGGAACACTATGCTATAACGTGGTGGGATTCTGACTGAGTAGAACACTATGCTATAACCTGGTGGGATTCTGACTGAGTGGAACACTAAACTATAACCTGGTGGGATTCTAACTGAGTGGAACACTATGCTATAACGTGGTGGGATTCTGACTGGGTAGAACACTATACTATAACCTGGTGGGATTCTGACTGAGTGGAACACTATGCTATAACCTGGTGGGGGTTCTGACTGAGTGGAACACTATACTATAACCTGGTGGGATTATGACTGAGTGGAACACTATAATATAACCTGGTGGGATTTTGACTGAGTGGAACACTATGCTTTAACCTGGTGGGATTCTGACTGAGTAGAACACTATACTATAACCTGGTGGGATTCTGACTGAGTGGAACACTATACTATAACCTGGTGGGATTCTGACTGAGCTGTGGATGCCCTGCAGTGTTACTCCAGTATATCATGTTAGCCTACCTGGTTATATATACATATATATATACAGACATAGCACTGAGATACAAGCTGTCTATAAATAGACCTGCACACCTTTTTTCCTCATCAGTCACACCCACTAGCTAATGTTAATGCATTTTTCATTAATGTTCATAAACTATTAAGACATACATCTCCTCCACCAACACTAACAGAAATAAACCCAGATTAAGACATAAAAACTGTGTTATTGTAAGATTTCAATTCCACACATAAAAGTGACATTAGGAATGTTTTCTATCTACAAATCAATTACACTTGTCTAGTGTAATTATGTGTGATAAGTCCTAGTAAATTAGGATATTGATCCAAACATTTAACAGTTATCTCCCTTGTATGAAATGTGTTTTAAATGACTATTACATTTCAAAATTGTTACACACAAAATGATATACAACTAAAAGTGTTTTCTAGAGTCTAATGAATATATATCAGGGAACTAGAATTTTTGAGCTTGCAGACTTTGCAAAATGATTTTTTTTTAAAGGCTTTATAAGAAATGAAACAAAATAGTACAGTTTGGAAGAGAAATCTCATTGACTGGCCTCCTCATTTTCACAATGGTAAGATTACCAGATCTGTTTGGGGAAGGTTGTGGGTTAGATGGAGTAGAACTGATTCAGTGTCGCTAGGGGATTTCCTGCTAAGATGGTTTTACTGATTCAGTTATAACTAGCTTAGGATTAGCCTCACTTGTACACTGTAAAACCATTATAGTACACTGTGTATATATCTGACAGTAGTAAGACCTATGACAGAGGACTATGTATGGTTTGGGCCTGTTTTGGCCCCCAAATGCATCAAAATTCAAAACCTTTAAATGAACTTTGAAATGACTGTTTCTTTAATTTCGAATACTTCCCAAATACTATTGTGAAAATATTTAAAATATATTTTTAATTATTGTTGCCATGGTAGCAAGTTCAAAATTGCATAAATTAGAAAAATTTGAATATTCAGTGAATATTATGATATTTTGCATAGTTTTTCTCCTAGAAACTATAGAGTGCATGCATGCTTGAACAAACTTAATATCAAAGGATAATGTGTAGGCACCTGTAATACATCTTTATGAGAAATATAAAGTGTGTTCAAGAGTGCGCTCTATGGTAGCTAAGAGAAAAACTAGGTGAAAACCTGTCAAAATTGACTGAATAATCAAATTTCAATAATTTATGCAAATATGACCTGGTTACCATGGCAGCCAAAATTAAAAACACAAATAAATGTTTACATAATAGTACTGGGGAAGTATTCAAAATTCAAGAAACAGTCGTTTGAAAGTTCTATTGTAGATTTCTAATTTTGATAGATTTGGGGGCCAAAAAAGGCCCAAACCATACATAGTACTTTAACTGGGAACCCTTTTGGAGACTTAGTAATACAGAAGGACCTTCTTCAACTTGATCCCCCTCAAGGTCAAATGTGTAGCATATTTCTATTTCCACATATAATAGTATATACAATCATTGCACAAGATACACATATACATACAATAATCGAACAAATTAAACATACCATTGGTTTGGTAGACTTTTCCTTATATGTACTTAACTCTTAAAAATCTTGTTTTAAAGTTGTTTGAAGTATCTAAGCACTGTCTCCTGTAGGGGGTCAAAGTCTTGTTGGTGTGTCATCTGTATAAGTGTGTTTGTACTAAGTAGAGACAGTGGTGGGGAATGTGGTTTAAGTGTCTATTGACCCCCCATTATCATACCAGGGGGTGATTACAGTTCTAACTGTAACGGGATCTACAAGCTTCTGATCCACTTAGCAATCTAGCAACACATAAAAAACCCTAACATCTGTCACCAGTTGTAGGATAATGTACCGTGAAAACAAAAACACTCAAATCAAAATAAGTCTAGGTCACAGAGCTAAAACCGTAATAAGTCTACTACAGATATTCTATGTCTTAAGGTAAAGATCTGTCCAATCTCTGATCAATTAAAACATTCTGTTAAGATCTGGCAGTGTATATAAGTATTACTTGGGTATCATATTATTCCTATACATAATTATATGATTTCAATGGTATGGACCATGTCTGTGATCGTGTCCAGTTTCCTAGTACACTGGTGGACGCTAGCAATGGAAGTGGCAGACAGACTCCAAATAGTTGCACTTATAGACCAGAATCACAAACATCAGTATAATAATGGATACAGATTGAAGACTAACATAAAAAATAATTACCAAATTATTTGTTCATTCTAAATTGACCTAAATTCCTGCTTTGTTTAACATTCCTAGCATTTTGCTACTGATGTGAAACAGCCTGTTAATCTGCTCTCCGTCCATTTCTGGCCCATATTGGTTATTTATAGCTATAGACGTATGAACTATGGACACACTGCAGACTACAATGTACAGACCACATATACACTAAGACTTTTCAGCTGATACCAGATGTACTATAAGACATCTCAGTTCATATATGATGAACAATAATATTTCAGTACATAGCAGACGTACATTATGACATTTAAGTTCATACGCAATAAAAACTTTAACATTCTTGTACAGACCAGACGTCCACTAAGACCTTTAAGTACAGACCAGATATCCACTAAGACTTTTAAGTACAGACCAGACATTCACAAATAGAAAATTAAATACAGACAAGAGGTACACTAAGACATTCACAAATAGAAAATTAAATACAGACAAGAGGTACACTAAGACATTCACAAATAGAACATTAAATACATACAAGAGGTACACTAAGACATTCACAAATAGAACATTAAATACATACAAGAGGTACACTAAGACATTCACAAATAGAACATTAAATACAGACAAGAGGTACACTAAGACATTCACAAATAGAACATTAAATACAGACAAGAGGTACACTAAGACAAGTCACACTATCAACATGATGACCAACCAAGAACAATTTAGTACATGAAATTGGAAAAAATTCAAATGATAATAACATAATCTTATACTCACTATTGTAAGGAATGATGATGACACATGTTAAGTGTCAAACCTGGAACACATGTTCAGGTGTTGTGTGAAGCAGCTGTTGGTTTACAGGTACAAATCAAACAGGTACACAGATACAATTTACCAGTATTTTAATATACAGGTAGCTAGCTCTGTTCCAGGGTTTACACTCATTAACATACAAAAGTATAATTTAATACTTCCAATGTCGTCACACTGCATGTATATCTATACAAGACTTCGTACACTTGTGTACATCCCTTTTTTTATCCCAGAGTGGCAGGTTATGATTACGTGAAATAATTAGCCTACTTAACGGGATCGCCTGTGTAGGTAGGCCTTAATTTACAGTCAGAGTTTCCACCATCAACCCTCATCTCCAATTTTATTTGACAGATTGGTACTTAAGATCAGGTTGGATGTTTGTACAATGTCACAGGTACGTCACAGGTAATACCGCAGGTAAGGCCACATCTAATGAATCGTTAACAGGTGAAACAATGACGAGTCTGACCAGGGTCATAAAAATGAAAAATATAAGTGCAATCACATTATTTATTACTCTACAATCTGTCAGCTGGACAAACAGATCAATCAAAGATCTAAAATCCTTAAATTAAGAATGGGTTTAATTTTGTCTGTGGTTTATAAAAAAAACAGTTTATATAAATGGTGTCACATCTTGTGGTCACATTTAGAACTAGTGTAAAATGCAAGTGGAGGAATGAAAACAGATATTGAAATTATCTTTTTTCCAAGATATTTTTTTCTTTATTTCCAGTTATATCAATGAAGTAAGACTGTACCTGAACCAGATCATCAAAATCCTAATACTGTACAAAGTATAGTGCTAATGTAGCCCTGATGGGATCATATACAAACAAATCAGCACATGTTAACAGAACCAGATCTAAGGTTCCATGATTATCTACCAGATGCATTGTCTTACACAAGTTAATGGGTGAAAACAACATGTTTTTCAGGAAGAGATCCCGGAAGAAAAAACTCTAAAAACAATTACTGTTAAGAACCCCAACATAACCGATTAATTAATTAGGAATTGTTTCTACGTAGTCTGTCAGTTCTAGTAGTAAACACATCGTCATCAGCAGCATCAGCAGCATCACACTCGAGCCCACAGGACAGGACCTTGTGTACAGTACAGGACACATACCAATAGAAGGACAATACTCTGTGAGCCTGGAGACAGACCCAGCCTAGGCGGTGGTCCAGGCTGACTGTACCCAGTGACTGCCGGCTCACTGTATGTAAATAAGGTTTTTATTGTGGTGTCAACGTCCCTATGGTGTTCCTTATCTCTGTGGTGTCAATCAGTACATTTATCAATACCACATTTCTAACCATTTTACAAAACATTCACAGCTAACATTCTGTCATATTTTCACTAAGTTTGTCCATTACAACATTATATTTCAGTCCAAGTACATCAGCCAAAATTCCACCAATTGAAAAATATTAAACTGCCTGTAATTTTGTTATTGTTCTATTAAGAAACACTAGACATCAAGTCATAGCTGTATAGTTTCTCCCTTTAAACAAGACATTCTTTAATCATATCTACTCAAAAGAAATTACCTCCATATGGGTGAAGACAAAAACTCAACCCTCTTGAAGATTTTTCCTGATTTTCCAGGTTATTCGTCCCCTTTTAAAGAATTTTCCTGTACATAAACAAATGATTCTTAATAAATTTGTCATAATTTTTATTTTTCATTTTTAAATTCCATGTCAAACACACTGAAAATTTTTAACATGGTTTCTGCATTTTGAAATTCTAAATATGGATCATTTTGAACACTATCTATATCTGGTAAAATTCAAATTCAGTCCTTTTGATGTTTTAAAGACCATCTCTAATTGGTGATTTTCTAAATTTAAGGCAGCAACTCATTCTCAATACAAGTAAGTGTGTGTTACTATATCCTGTTAGTTGATCTACATTATAATCAAATCCCACACAAACCTCTGGCTGACCCAGAATCTCCTACACAAACCTCTGGCTGACCTGGAATCTCCCACTCTCTGCCCTTTGGGAGGGATTCTCTGTCTCAGTACCTGTAAATTACCTCTACTTATCTAAGCTTAAATTAGGCCTGATTTCCACCTGTGCAGGTGAGAATAAGTCATTTGACAGCCACCAATTATTCTGTGACATAAGCCATTAAGATAAGACGTGGAGATAGACTGGTATTGTAGATCTACAACTAATGGCTCATCCAATAGGTCCTCAGTGATCACAGCATTTAAAATACTCTCCCTATATACATACCGAACATTGAAAACTTTGAGTTCACCTTGAGAAAATTATTCTACAGGTTATACAATATATGTGTAAGTAAAGAATGGAATGGACTGAAAATTATCCTTGCCAATGCTTATTATTTCTAGTACAAATCTTGTGTTTTTCCATGTACATGCATAAGTAATTCAGCCAATACTGTGCTGCTTACATGAGGAAGTAATTTTGCCAAGTCCTTCTGATAAAATGCAATCAAATTGACAACTTTAAATAAATATGTAATCCCTGATCAGAAAATCAAAATGCAGATTATATGAGAATTTGGTTAAGATTAATACAATACAATGATTCATATTAACATTAATAAATTATAAAGGGTAATTTCTAATTTCTCCGGACTGAAACATTTAAAGTAAACTCTAGCCTATTTCTTATTTCTCAGGACTGAAACATTTCAAGTAAACTCTAGCCTATAGCCATCCATTATAACAATACAGATATATTTTCCTTGTGATTTTTCTTTGCAAATAAAACTCATTCACAATGATGATGACAAATGAGGCTAACAACTATGGCCAAACAAAATAACTAATCATCATTCTTTCTTCAAAATCTAGTAAAAAAATCCTGATCTTCTAGTAGTTTGATTGGGGTTTTTAAAATTAAAATTAAAAGAAATGTACGTACAATAGGAGATTGAACTTTGTGTGGCATATATATTTTTAGTAATATACACTTAATGACTTGCTTCTTCAATAGGAGGTTATCGTACCCCTCTCGTGAACCTTGGATTCCTTCCAAACTGTCGGAGAACTGTTCCAAGTAGACCAACAGTGAGTGTGTGTGTCTGTCTGATAAGTAGGTGGTGGGTTAGAATCCAGCCAGCATTTGCCAGTGCAGCAAACCCAATTTTAAACATTTTTAACTCTTCACACTTCGACTGCATGTCTATAATCAGCTGAACTATCATATCACGCCAATGTCTCAATTCCTGAAATATTCCCACTTAACAGTACAGCAATGTAAGAACATTAACTCTGCTATCACTACATCACTATTGTAGGCATCAGGCTTAGCTGTCTGCACCCTTGTCTATTATAACAGTATACATTTAAGAGACAAGCATGCACCTGCAGCCTTGCACAAAAATTACACACAAATTTTGCCAAATGTGTATTAAATTTTGCACTCATTTTCCCTAGTGGCCTTTCCAGTGCAGTAGAGTAACTGTTAAATTGGTGCTAGAGCAAAGTACATTGAACTTGTACAATCAGTAAAGGATAATTAACATTAGAAAGTGAACACTACATAGAGATGCAATCTTATAACACAGTAAAGCTGTTTAATATCAGTCTTAATCTTGTACAATCTTACATATCAAATAAGATATAAATCGGTCTGCATACATTAAAATATTTTTTTTTACAAAATTTCAAACTGAAACAGATTTTAACAAAATTAGCTGCCTAACCGTACTTACTAGTTGATCCTCTTTTAAACGACATTGGTCTGAATGCATGAAGGAGAGAGCATAGTAATGCTGCATAGCTGTCCCACTTACTTGTCATAGTAATGCTGTATAGCTGTCCCACTAATTGTCATAGTACTGCTGTATATAGCTGTCCCACTTACTTGTCATCCTAATGCTTTATAGCTGTCCCACTTAATTGTCATAGCAATGCTGTATAGCTGTCGCACTTACTTGTCATAGTAATGCTTTATAGCTGTCCCACTTAATTGTCATAGTAATGCTGTATATAGCTGTCCCACTTACTTGTAATAGTAATGCTGTATAGCTGTCCCACTAATTGTCATAGTACTGCTGTATATAGCTGTCCCACTTACTTGTAATAGTAATGCTGTATAGCTGTCCCTCTTACTTGTCATAGTAATGCTGTAAAGCTGTCCCACTTACTTGTCATAGGAATGCTGTATATCTATCCAACTTACTTGTCATAGTAATGCTGAATAGCTGTCCCACTTACTTGTCATACTTATGCTGTATAGCTGTCCCAATTACTTGTCATAGTAATGCTGTATAGCTGTCCCTCTTACTGGTCATAGAAATGCTGTATATAGCTGTCCCACTTACTTGTAATAGTAATGCTGTATAGCTGTCCCTCTTACTTGTCATAGTAATGCTGTATATCTATCCCACTTACTTGTAATAGTAATGCTGTATAGCTGTCCCTCTTACTTGTCATAGTAATGCTGTATATCTCTCCCACTTACTTGTCATAGTAATGCTGCATAGCTGTCCCACTTACTTGTAATAGTAATGCTGTATAGCTGTCCCACTAATTGTCATAGTAATGCTGTATATCTCTCCCACTTACTTGTCATAGTAATGATGTATAGCTGTCCCACTTAATTGTCATATTTATGCTGTATAGCTGTCCCACTTATTTGTCAAAATTTTGCTGTATAGCGGTCCCACTTACTTGTAATAGTAATGCTGTATAGCTGTCCCTCTTACTTGTCATAGTAATGCTGTATAGCTGTCCCACTTAATTGTCATAGTTATGCTGTATAGCTGTCTCACTTACTTGTCATAGTAATGCTGTATAGCTGTCCCACTTATTTGTCATAATAATGCTGTATAGCTGTCCCACTTACTTGTCATAGTTATGCTGTATAGCTGTCCCACTTACTTGTCATAGTAATGCTGTATAGCTGTCCCACTTACTTGTCATAGTAATGCTGTATAGCTGTCCCACTTACTTGTCATAGTAATGCTGTATAGCTGTCCCACTTACTTGTCATAGTAATGCTGTATAGCTGTCCCACTTACTTGTCATAGTAATGCTGTATAGCTGTCCCACTTATTTGTCATAATAATGCTGTATAGCTGTCCCACTTACTTGTCATAGTTATGCTGTATAGCTGTCCCACTTACTTGTCATAGTAATACTTTCACTTTATAAGGACAATCATAACACAATTTTTTCCCTCAAATCACAGACAATGATACCAGGACCCCAGTTAAAGGAAAATGTGTAGCAGGGGTCAAACTCTGATAATGCAGAATTTGATGTGCAATGTGCTTGAGACTATATATATATAATTGCTGCTCATTTGGAGGTGATGAGGTGAAGTCTTAAAAAGTAAAATGCAAAAACATCCTAAACTAATACTGATTTTGTTTTTAAGTACAAAGCGTCTTTGAAAACTCTATATGATGTACCAACTGCTTCCCCCAACACATACTTTGCTCCGTTCAAGCTTCAATCAAGGTTATAGTTTCAACTGATCAGTCCTTCCTCTGTACTTATATATTCTCTTTCACTTAAATATGAAGGAGAAGGTGTAAATATCTGTACGGTAATTATAGAGGGCCGAACTGAATCAAACAATGGTGGTAGCACATGTACACGATGCTCATGTGCTGGTACATTTATACAGCCAACATATGACACTGACAATATTTGTTGAAATCTTTCGCACACTTTAAGACAGTACAAAACATTGCTTGACAAAGCAATTCAAGGGCTATAACTCTCTTAAAGCAGTGGAAACAAAATGGTAGTCACATGCAGTGACTTTTAAGGTGAAATTGGGGCCTCTACAGGCCCTTCCCGTTTATAATCTCCGACGTATTTTCTCAAAACCAACTCAAAATAATAACTTTTTTGAACTAGAAATCT
The DNA here is from genome assembly GCF_002113885.1 of Mizuhopecten yessoensis. Lineage (NCBI taxonomy): Eukaryota > Metazoa > Mollusca > Bivalvia > Pectinida > Pectinidae > Mizuhopecten > Mizuhopecten yessoensis. Next base: position 10,245 of record NW_018408809.1, on the reverse strand, counting down.
ATCTCATACTTTATGAACAGCTAATAGACTGCTCAAGACTTTGTTTTGTTTAGTAAATCAAGGGCCATAATTCTATAAAATGTTCTACAAAAAAATGGTAGTCACACACAGGTTTATGTAATGGATAAGATGTGTGCAGGTCCTGGTCCATGTTTCATGACCATTCCTTATCTTACAGAAATCCTTCGCTAGTTTTTCCATAGGAAAGCATTATTGGGGTTGAGAGAAAATTGTAATAAGAATAGTCTTGACCAGATTGTGCATAGATACAGAAAGTCTGAAATCAGGAATGTCACCCGAATGATTCCAGAGTACCCCCCTCCCAAATTTATCACAGGAAATATAATGACATTTTGTACATACAATTAAACTATCTCAATGAACATTGAGTGATGTCAAATGTTTTTGTAATAAAATGCACAGATGTTTATCAACACAATAACACCAACTTTCACTCTACATCCTATAGTTACCACCACAATAACCATACCTGTATGTCTGACAATAGTCCTAGTCACCTGGCCTTTTCTCACCTGTACCAATACCTAATCTCCTGTCCTGTCCACCAGTTACAGCACCCTTACCTCCCATTACCACCTGTATGTCTAGTCTGATGAAGGCACCACACACTAACTCCTGCAGACAACACAAGCTTTCTCCTTGTGTTCCAACACAAAACATCTCTACACATATGTTACAACACTAAATCCAATGAATGTTTCAGTTAACAATTCAAACTGTCAGAAAGTGATTGTGACTTTCCTCACTCTGAAAGGTTTCACACACCACAGATTAGTACATACAGTTTCACATGAACACCTTACCAGCTGAAAGTTAAAACATCCAACAACTCCAGTTGTGGTTTTCATGTCTTGATTTTTTTGTTGTCCCATATGTAGTTCACAACCGTTGCAAAATTCAACTATTGTCCCACAAATTCATTTGAATCTATTTAAATATTCTAACAACAATGTAATGCACAATTGTGACTCAGCCAGTGTACACCACTGAATATAGGCCCAGAACATGTTATAAGGGTACAAGGACTTGTACACACAAAACCTGTACCAGACAGACATTAATTTTATTCTACATTAAACTTTACCTGTATGTAAACATTTACACTTCAGCTTCCTACCTGTGACATAATTAACAACACAAAGACAGCTCAGCTTGGTGCATTTCACAGGTACACTGTCAGACTATAATGAGATACCTACACAGGGTAGCAAATCTCCAATGTTTTATACATACAATATTGATGGTTATGCTGAGATAGTAAGTCTCATCAATTATGCTAAAAAAACATCTCTGTTTCGTTTATTTCTTTTTCCTTAGAACTTTCTATTTCATCAAATGGAATTAATAGACCCACAAAGATATGCAGGATATGTGCAAACTTATATATATATAATTACAAGAGATTACAAAATTAGTTTTTGTGTGCATCTTTACATATGTTTTAGAGGAATTTTGTAATTGGACAAATGTTTGCAATGGTTTTGGATAGTGCTTCAGTATGCTTAAATACCAAAATCAAATTACTTCATAAAATTCCAATGAAATTTATATAAAACTACCTCAGACTGTTATCATGTGTATTATGAAGACCTTGCCTGCTGTTTTATTCATTGGATTACTCAATCAAATCCATCGAAAACAATAATTGTCATTATTATTGCAAATTTTTTATACTGTTTCAACTTTGTTAAAGACTTATGCTAAAACACAACTGAAAATGACATGGTTTATATAGATTATACTAATACATGTACACCAAAGCATTGTATTGTACAATTTCATATTTAAGTACTTTTGAACTAGAGCCTGCAAGTATGTTTTGGAAAATTCTACAAACCCAAACCTTATATTCATAGTCAAAATTGATTTTTTTTATTAGCCCTGACATAAAATCTTCTAGCCCCCAGCGTGGTGCTGATGGAGTTGTACACCCAAACCATGTAGCAGACAATGTTTACCATCCCTAAAGGAACATCAAACATAGCACCGTTTGTATTCAATGGCGAGTCAAAGTGTACATTACTATGGTTGTCAATGTTATGATCATCACAATTAACGTAAAAACTTGTGTCATTTGCGCAGTTCTTTTGTGTTGAAATTAAGTTTGAAGTTGGGGGTGCGCAAATCACAAAGCTATGCAGATGTTTTCATGGTTTTTATAAAGAAAGATCGCCAATTTGCATGGTCCGCCATCTTGAAAAGACGAGACTTTCTCCAGATACGTTTGTACACAGAACTTGAAGACATATGAACATTTATTCTGAATTAATAATAAAAGATGCAAAATGGATATTCGTGTTGCTATATGAATTTATAAGGCAATTAACATAAAGTTATTAAGCAAGTAGAAAAAATATATACCATATATACATATATCGGTTATTCCTACAGAAATAGTCCTTTATGTCCAGTACCAGAATCACCTTTGATGTATATATATATATAGGTCATTCCTACAGAAATAGTACTTTATGTCCAGTACCAGAATCACCTTTGATGTATATATATATAGGTCATTCCTACAGAAATAGTCCTGACTACTAGTGGCTGATACAATAATGCTACAGAAATGACAAGCAGATAAGATTGGACATAAGACAAGGGACCTAGGAACATACCAGGTCTATAACTAGACAACTCCACACAGACAACCAGACACTGAAAATTCAAAGTATAGTTAGCTTCACCACACGTCATCACCAAAATTTTTCAGTCCAATTAAATTAATGACATCCACTCTCATATCTTTTTTATTCAGAACTGCATTACATGAAATGAAATTTCAAAATCCCACTATTAAAACCTAAACTCATTCACCCCTGTAGTTTCATAATGAATCATTCCAACCTTTGAACTGGAAGAGTTTAAATGTGTCCTCATGGGTGAATGAGTTTAATAATATGGTGACCTTCACAAGTACAAAATACATGTGTGTATATGATTTATATATTCTTTATTTTTGCTATTAATACAATTTTAAAATTTGAGAAACATCTTTAAAAGCTGACAAAGCTGTGGTACATAACTTGATATATATTTATATATATATACCTAGATAGTGGCCTACCTATTCACAAGGCACCACAGCAATAACATCAGTACCCTCAACAAGGCTACTCTCATAACCTGGTAGTACACAGCTAAACACACAGCCCCATCCCTAAAGCTCAACACCATCCCTGTATCTGACGTAAAAAGTGTTAATCAAATAATATTGATACTTAAGTCCACTGTCTGATCCCAATAAATAGAATGATAGTTATCAATGAATGACACACCTGGTTAAATACTATTAGGTGTGGGAGGGCTCAGTCTGGTACAAATATAGTCCCTAGCATTACATTGTAACTTCCTACGGACACGATGGCTAAATGTACATGTAGGTGGAAACAGACCAACAGACAAGTCTCTCACACCTGTTTAACTAGTAAATCATTAATTATATACAATCACACCTTACCGTGCCTTATTCAATGAGAGTTGTCTGACAATTATTACAACTGTAACTGCACTGACTGACCATGATCCGTCTCCCATACCTAAAGTACTGCACACTGCCTAATTGTCTGATTACTACCTGTACAGGTGGGTCAGTCTCCACACCTATAGTACCGTACACTACCTAATGAGTCGTCTGATCACAGATGGGTCAGTCTCCACACCTATAGTTCCCTACACTACCTAATGAGTTGTCTAATCACAGATGGGTCAGTCTCCACACCTATAGTACTGTACACTACCTAATGAGTTGTCTGATCACAGGTAGGTCAGTCCCCATACCTATAGTACCGTACACTACCTAATGAGTTGTCTGATCACAGGTAGGTCAGTCCCCATACCTATAGTACCGTACACTACCTAATGAGTTGTCTGATCACAGGTGAGTCAGTCTCCACACCTATAGTACCCTACACTACCTAATGAGTTGTCTGATCACAGGTAGGTCAGTCTCCACACCTATAGTACCGTACACTACCTAATGAGTTGTCTGATCACAGGTGGGTCAGTCCCCATACCTATAGTACCGTACACTACCTAATCAGCTGTCTGATCACTGCTACCTATATAGCTGGGTCTGTCTCTCAAGAAGAGATATAAATATGTCACACATTCTGTTAACTGAAGATTTTGTTTGCAACTTTACTGAAACATTATGGTAGAACGTTTTGTTTGTGTTTAAGTTGATGTTGGTTGACATGTATATATATGTGCTGTTGTGTAGTAAACACTGAAGCATATAAGATACTATCCCTTGATTCAACATACAGTAAAATCAGTTCAGGCAGTACACTCTATTTGTGTATCAGGTTACATCGCTTTCAGTTTTTTTCCTTACTATTTCTTTTACCAAAAGAGATATAAATATGTACACATGTGATTGTCAGATCGTGATGATTTTACAATACCAACAAATATACCATCTACGTAATGAAATAAAAAATAACCCATGTACTTTGTACCTACAGAGATCAACAAATAGACCATGCATCTACCTAAAGATATTAATAAATAATCTGTCGACCTAAATAAACAAATATTCTGTTCACATTTAGAGGAATAACAGCAAAAATGCTTTCCACCCATTATAATAAAAAACATTCTGTCCAACAGTTAATGACAAACAATCTGTGTACCTACCTAATACCCTGAAACAATAACATTATTAATAGTCACCTGGAAAATGGACATCACCAAGTGAAATTTGTATAGTAGCTAATTACTGTGTGGTACCTACATGATACATACATGGTACATACACAGTAGTTACAGTGTATACGACGACATCGCTCACTAACATTGTCATTTACTTGGTAGTTTGTACACAACCTAGCGCTTTACCTAGCGTCATCTTAGTCATACCTCCCGGAAAAATATCAATTATATATTTATACACATAAATCCCCCAGGAGTGCCTAACTCACTAATATCCAACAAACTTCACAGTAGACATATACTACTGGTAAATAAAACACTGGACAAATCTTTACAGCAGGTACAGTAACGATTGATCCTTGACATTGAGACATTTATTGAATATAGATTTATATATCTAATGAAAAGTCATTATACACAATCACAAGTGGTTTTGTTTATGTTGCAATGACGATTTGTCACATGTTGCTTCAATGCTAAGTGGACAATATCCGTGTATGACCTCACTTGATTTGGTAAAACATCTAAAATGAATACCTCATTGCTAGTAGATGGTCATAGAAGAATAATGGTCATTGAAAATTGAAGTAAATCATGGATAAATGTGTCTCATAAATTTTCATAAAACTTGATCAACCTGAAGAATATGTTATATAGGTAAGTTTGCTAGATGTTGTATAGTAAGATGTCACTGACAGAACACCACTCACAGACATTTTTAAATGTCTGATGATCCGATAAAGAAAGCATTAACAAGTTTACATTTCCTTCAACTGTTAAAAAAATGTAAATTTGTTTACATTTTGTCGCACATAAAATTGTTGTGAAGGGCAAGAAACAAATTCCTTCAAGCAAAAACACTGGTGAGTTAAAAGATTTAAAAGGCAGTGTAAAATGTTTGAGAGAATTGATGACCATGTAAACAAAAGTTTGAAAGTCGAAAATTATACTGAATCCAAAATGAAATTGTTTCTACTTTACAGTCCACTGCGTCAAGAAAGTACATCAGTAATGGCCCAGTTATCTGATTAGGATCGCTATATTTAGTAGTGCTGTCCAAGTCTAGCACACTGCTTGAGAATGTGATAAATTAAAATAGTTACATTATAGTGATAACCAAATTTAGCACACTTTCTAGAGATGGCATTCAATTAAAATAGCTACATTAGTGATGTCAATGTTTAGCACACTTTCAATAGATGGCATTTAATTAAAATAGTGATGTCCACGTTTAGCACACTTAGATGGCATTTCATTAGAATAGCTACGTTAGTGATGTCATGTTTAGCACACTTTCTAGAGATGAATTAGGCCTGTATAGCACACATAGCTATAGATGTTAAGCTATAATATATGTTTAATAAAGATTGATACATAAATGAGGACCCGTTAAGCACACATAGCTATAGATGTATAGCTATATGTTTAATAAAGAGTGATATATAAATGAGGACCCGGTAAGCACACATAGCTGTAGATGTATAGCTATATGTTTAATAAAGATTGAGACATAAATGAGGACCCGGTAAGCACACATAGCTATAGATGTATAGCTATATGTTTAATAAAGATTGATATATAAATGAGGACCCGTTAAGCACACATAGCTATAGATGATGTTTAATTAACAACCTTGTTTCTCTTCCATACTTCCTATTTCATTTAAACATCAGGAAACCTTACTGTACGTGATATAAACTGAAAATAAAGGTAAACAACTACACACTTCATGATCATATGGCTAATATTGGAAAATTGATAAGTCCAAAAACTTCCTTATCTTTTCATCTTCTTACACTTGATACCTCTTAGTTACTTATACACATCTAGGTCTACTATAGTGAGTTTACATATATGTAAATCAATGGTGTTTCTTACTATAAATGTAATGAGAAAGATATGTTAAGCGGTATATCACTCACATATTTGTGTTTAGACTACACTTTTTTTTTAATCATTACTCCCAAAACGTTAACAAATATTTAAACAGGAACATGTATGGCAGACAAATGTAAATGTGTAATGATATAATACTGTAATATATACCAACCAGAAAAGACAGCACTCAATATCTCATGTAAACTCCAGAACAGACAACACTTGATATGTCATGTAAACTCCTTAATAACTTTAAATCCTTGTAGTTTCTTCCCTGTGGACCTACTCAGGCCAGACTAATCAAACCCATGTTACATGTGTACTACAGAAGAGTGAACGAGTGGCAACATAACCTATAACAAAGAGCAAAGTCAGTCAGGCGTGACCACATGCATCCCCAGGCAGAAGTGGGGCCTAACAATTACATTTCGTACCAATCTTTTGTGGTCCCAGTACGTGTTATCACCACCGCCCTACCCCCGGGGGATGGCCAGACAATGTATGGGACAGGATTGACACATGGAATCAGACAGATCATACCTGGTATTACAAGTCCTCGTTTATAACACAGGATTATCTCCCTTAATCTGACCAGGTGATCATAACAATGATGTAATGTGGGTAATTATATAGAGTACTATATGTGGTTTGATAATCAACGTTAAGGAGCTAAAGGTCAAAAGCAATTTAATGAAGAATGAAACCATATACCTCTTGTATCAAGCACTAGTCCTTCAGGTAAGTATTTGCCCTGAGGTTAAATTAATACTACTACTGGTCCAAAAATATGGCTACACTTCTAAAAGTAGCCATTTTAAAATCATGGTCTTTTAACGAAGCTTTTTTGCCTATCCACTGATAACCTATTCAGTACAAGAACAGGGGTAGACAAACATTTTACCAACCCACTGACCAAATATAATGCCAGCACAATCAGACAGAGGATTTATCTATGTCCTATCATCACTGATAGTCAGTATTTATGAAGATCTATAGCTATACTTTGATCATTTGTGATTACAAAGATATCTAGCTACATTTTCTGATCATTAATGATTAAAAAGATCTACAGCTACATTATCTAATCATTTCTGATTAAAAGATCTACAGCTACATTATCTGATCATTTCTGATTAAAAAGATCTACAGCTACATTATCTGATCATTTCTGATTAAAAAGATCCATAGCTACATTATCTAATCATTAATGATTCAAAAGATCTACAGCTACATTATCTGATCATTAATGATTAAAAAGATCCATAGCTACATTATCTAATCATTTCTGATTAAAAGATCTACAGCTACATTACCTGATCATTAATGATTAAAAAGATCTACAGCTACATTACCTGATCATTAACGATTCAAAAGATCCATAGCTACATTATCTAATTATTTCTGATTAAAAAGATCTACAGCTACATTATCTGATCATTAATGATTAAAAAGATCCATAGCTACGTTATCTAATCATTAATGATTAAAAAGATCCATAGCTACATTATCTGATCATTTCTGATTAAGAAGATCTACAGCTACATTATCTTATCATTAATGATTAAAAAGATCTATAGCTGCTTTGATTATTTGTGATTACAAAGATCTATAGATACTTTGATCATTTTTCATTACAGATATCTATAGCTACACTGTCTGACATCATTAGTGATTACAATGACCTAATATATAGCTCTATTGATTATCCAGAACGTTCTTCTAGATCACTTGACCTTAAGGCACTAAAAGGTTTTTCTTCATCAGTTTTTTATTTGCCTTTTCTTCAATGTTTTTTATGGACATTTTCTTCTTTTAATTTCCTCTTAAAATTAAGTACAGTTTAGAGTGAAGTACATGTCACACGGCTTCCCCCCCCCCCTCCCTCCCTTACAATTCTAGTCCTATCTAAGGCTCAATCTGATCCCAATCCTCACTGAAAAGTATACATGTATATATATGATGTCCACCCTTCATGGGCAGTTCAATTTGATCTTAAAACAAATTTAATTTGAATATCAAAGCATCAATCTGCACTTAAAGAAAAAGTAGTTTTTCCCTTCAAGAAGGAATAAGATATTATTTGTAGGTTTGAGTAAATATCTAGGGTAAAGATCTACACGTTGCATGTAACGTCAATGCCACACCTAAACACAGGTATATAACACATATACAACAGGATACATATTCTCCAGTATCAATTACACACAATTTATCTTTTTCTGTTCGCATATAGAGCACTGTATAACCTGATCTGTAACAGTCTCTAGAGACCAAAACAATTCTGTCTGTGTCAACAAGACCTAGCCAACACAACTCAGGAGGTAACTGGTAAATACAACGCAACTCAGGAGGTAACTGGTAAATACAACACAACTCAGGAGGTAACTGGTAAATACAACACAACTCAGGAGGTAACTGGTAAATACAACACAACTCAGGAGGTAACTGGTAAATACAACACAACTCAGGAGGTAACTGGTAAATACAACACAACTCAGGAGGTAACTGGTAAATACAACACAACTCAGGAGGTAACTGGTAAATAACCTTCACTGCTGGATCCAGTTTTTGGTAACAGTTTTACAATTTTATTTATTAGACTCTATTAAATATTACAACTCTCTACTTTAATGATCTGTATGTTCAACAGCATAGATGATCATGTCATATGGAGAAACAAATACTCATAGGGATGAACCTTATCATTCAAATTACACATTTATATTGATCCCATGTATAATATGTACAGTAGGAAATAATGGTCACAATGGTATACCCAATATCTGGGAATTTTATTTTCAGAAGATCTGCCAGGGGGACTTTTGACTTTTTTTTCCTGAACTTATAGAAGGTGAAATTTAACAAATAAAAAGGAAAAGGAAAATCTCCATATGACCCAAATCCTGGGGACAGATCATATTTAGAGTATATTTTCAATAGATATAATTTCACATGGTAAAATATGAACAATTAAATCATAAAAGGAGATGACACAAGCCATCTTCCAAAGCCACCACTAATCTAGTTGACAATGGTTTCTGGGTTTTATCAATGATAAATAGCACCTAGTTCTTCTGGCATAGAATAGGATGTCAATTGCTCTATATGTCTTGGATATCTTAAATACACTTATCTACTTAGTCAATTATACAAACACCAGTACTCAATGGATAGCCTAATAGTTCTATATTTGGCCAGTAATTGCCACCTGATATGAAAACGCCCCCTCAGTCTGGTAGGCCCTCTACCTGCACCCACTGAAGTCCCTAGTCAATCACCAACCAAACCTTGACACAGGCGTTTACACATTTACACTTCACATCTGGGATATCAAACTTAACTAAATGTACTTGATTTAAAAGTTCAAATATAACTGTTTGAGAGTCTGGCTTGATTTAAAGTGCTTTTCAGGTTCAATCTTACACACAGAAAGTCTGTGGCATAGCTGAATACACTTGATCAGTGACGGAGCAGTGATCTGTTAACCTGATGCATACCAAGCAAATTAATTACATCAAAACAGCCCTAAGCTTCTTTATCTACAATATAGAAACAGTGTATTACCCAACATCCAGTTTCAGTGTAGCCCCATACAGCATCATTACATCGTGAACTACACCGGTATGTAGTATACCACATCAGCATCATTACATCGTAGACTACACCAGTATGTAGTATACCACATCAGTGTCA